>NC_052072.1:18790483-18977983 GCF_015852505.1 Tachyglossus aculeatus | reverse complement strand
ACTCTCAACCTGTCAGGGAGTCGGGGCGGGGAGTGATGGAGAGAGCTGTCGTTGTTTGTGGCAGGCTACAGGAAAACCTCTCAATCCCATTCAGGGGGCTCAGACACCAGAAGGGAAGGAATATTAGAGTTCGCAGCAGTGAGAAGGGGAAGGGTAGCGTGCTTCCTTCGGGGAAGCAGCGTGGTGTAATGGCTAGAGAACGGGCCCGAGAGTCAGAGGTCGTGGGTTCTAATCCCGGCCCTGCCACTTGTTTGTTATGAGCACTGGATAAGTCATTTCACTTCTCTGTGCCTCAGTTAACTCATCTGCAAAATGGGGATTGAGACCGTGAGCCCCATGTGGGACAGGGACTGTGTCCAACCCAATTTGCTTGTATTCACCCCAGCGTTTAGTATAGTGCCTGGCACATAGTAAGGTCTTAACAAATACCAATATTATTATTATTATTCTAGGGGTGTGGCCTGTCCCTGTGAAAAAAAAATCATCCCACTCCAGGTGTTTCTCCGGGCAAAAGGACAGCAAGACTTAGTGGAAAGGAGATCTGGGTTTTAATGCCAATTCCACCACGGGGCCTTCTGTAAGACTACGGACAAGGCTCTATGTGTTGCCAATTTGTACTTCCCAAGCGCTTAGTACAGTGCTCTGCACATAATAAGTGCTCAATAAATACGATTGATGATGATGATGATTGAGCCTCTCTGTGGCTCATTTTCTAATCTGTAAAATGGGAATGAAACACCTGTTCTTCCTCCCTCTGAGACTGAGAGCCCCGTGGAGGGCAGGGACTTTATCTTATCCTGATTATCTTGTATATACCCCAGCTCAAGTCACATATTTGGACACACACACACAAACTTTCCCTCTTCCTTGCTTTCCCCTGGTTTGGACCCTGGGCATCAGAAAGTCCAAAAAGACACCTGCTTGTAAGGTTGCTGTAAATGAAAGGTCGAAAGAAATTCTAACTGCCTCGGGCGTGCAGCGATGGTATTTTGTTGCTCGATTAGCCATAGATGGTTTGGTCTGAGTCCATTTCATGGGGGCTCAGGAAGGAAATGGGGAAGTGAGGAGAAATATGAGAAGCAGCGAGGCCTAGTGGAAACAGCCCAGGCCTGGGAGTTAGAGGACCTGGGTTCTAATCCTGGCTCTGCCACTCATCTGCTGTGTGATCTTGGGCAAATCATTTCACTTCTCCGTGCCTCAGTTACCTCATCTGGAAAATGGGGATTAAAACTGTGAGCCCCATGTGGGACGTGGACTGTATCCACCCTGATTAGCTTGCATCTACTCCAGTGCTTAGTATAGTGCCTGGCACATTGTAAGAGCTTAATACCATAAAAAATATGGTATTAAACAGGACAGAATCCGACTGCAAGTCATCCCACCTGGCTCCCGTTCAACTCCAAATCTGTCCCACTGGCTCGTCTCTTCCTTTCCCACCCTAGCCTCCAGAGCCCATGGCTTCCTTCTCCTTGCTTCGTCTTCTGGGTCATGTTTTGGCCACAGAGGATGTTGATTTTTACACCCAAAGTCAGAAGCCGAGATTCTTCTGATGAGCTGCCGATGAGCAAGCGGTACTCTGCTCTGCCCTTTGTTTTATTAGCCTGCTTCCTGCCCTTTCCCGTGCAGATTAAAAAGCTCAGTGCAGCTGGAGAGAGCGATGGAGCTGCCAGGAATTCTGCCCAAAGGCCTGGACAGCCTCGATGACCTGGTAGTGCGGAAAGGTGACAAGATCAGTCGGGATTTTAAGACTCCTGTTTAATTGCCGATGTGCCTCTGGAGGGACAGTGGGGATGACTGGGTTCCCACCCCTGGAGTGTGGCTCAGTGGAAAGATCACAGGCTTGGGAGTCAGAGGTCATGGGTTCTAATCCTGGCTCTACCAATTAATAATAATAATAATAAAGGCATTTATTAAGCGCTTACTATGTGCAAAGCACTGTTCAAAGCTCTGGGGAGGTTACAAGGTGATCGGGTTGTCCCACAGCGGGCTCACAGTCTTAATCCCCATTTTACAGATGAGGGAACTGCGGCACAGAGAAGTGAAGTGACTTGCCCAAAGTCACACAGCTGACAATTGGCAGAGCTGGGATTTGAACCCCTGACCTCTGACTCCAAAGCCCGTGCTCTTTCCACTGAGCCAGGCTGCTTCTCTGTCCGCTGTCAATTGTCAGCTGTGTGACTTTGGGCAAGTCACTTCACTTCTCTGTGCTTCAGTTCCCCCATCTGTAAAATGGAGATTAAGACTATGAGCCCCACGTGGGACAGTCTGATTACCTTGTATCCCCCCAGTGCTTAGAAAAGTGCTTGGCACATAGTAAGCGCTTAATAAATACTATCACTATTATTATTATTATTATTATTACTTCTCACTGGCCGGGTGATACCAGACACATTCTTTTCCTCTGCAGAACTCGTTTTGGAAAACCTCTGGTCAGTTTTCCAAAGCTTGGTTTCACCCCCAGTACATAGATGGGCATGAGGACCAGAGCTTTGGATGATGGGCATGTGCTTGGAAGGATAAAGAAGCCAGTGATAGGTGCTGAAGTAGCAGCATGGCCTAATTGAAAGAGACCGGGCCCGGTAGTGAGAGGATCTGGGTTCTCATTCTGCCTCTGCCGATTACTTGCTGCGTGTCCTTGGGCAAGTCACTTAACTGCTCTGTGTCTCAGTCTCCTCAACTGTAAAATGGGGATTCAATACCTGTTCTCCCTCCTACTTAGGCAGTAAGCCCCATTTGGGACAGGGACCGTCTCCCACTTGATTGATTTGCAACCACCCCAGGCTTAGAACAGTGCTGGAGACATATAACAGTAATAATATAACTGTGATAATAATAACAATAATAATAATCCTCTCATTCCCTTGGTTGCCGAGTCACCCAGGCTGACTTGATTGTCTCCTCTTGGTCATAAGGGGGGTTTGCAGCTTTCTGCCCGGGGGTATTGTGAGAGTTAGATTTAGAAAAAAATTTTGGGGGGTTTAGAGGATGGAAGCAAAGAAATCCCGGAATGATCTAATCCCGGGCAGGATCATCTTCTCTGAAAGCCTCAGCTGGAGTCCGCTCTCTGCAAGGAGCAATTTATGTCCAGTCAGTAACAAGGGAGTGAGGCGGGCCCCTCCACCACCCTTCCCCAAGACAGGGATCCCCCAGTCTCTGTGACTGGAGCTGAATCCTCTCGGGGGGTGGGGGGTATGGCTAGGGGACCATGGCTGCCCCCAAAAAGGTTTGGGAGGGCCATCTCTAAAACAGGGACTTCAGGCTGTGTCCATATGTGGACCCTCCTCCCAGCTCTGTCCCCAAGAAAGGAGGGCAAACATATGCTTAAAACAGCACTTAGAACAGTGCTTGGCACATAGTAAGCATTTAACAAACACCATCGTAGTTATTATTATGTGCCCCGGTGTTGGGTTTATTTATATTAATGTTTACATTCTATAAAAACATACTTCCTTATATTCATATTAATGTCCATCTCCCCCTCTAGACTGTAAGCTCACTGTGGGCAGGGAGTGTGTATGTTTATTGTTGTATTCTACTCTCCCAAGTAGCAATAATAATAATAATAATAATGGCATTTATTAAGCGCTTACTATATGCAAAGCACTGTTCTAAGCGCTGGGGAGATTACAAGGTGATTGTCCCACATAATAATAATAATAATAATAATGGCATTTATTAAGCGCTTACTATGTGCAAAGCACTGTTCTAAGCGCTGGGGGGATACAAGGTGATCAGGTTGTCCACGTGGGACTCACAGTCTTAATCCCCATTTTACAGATGAGGTAACTGAGGCACAGAGAAGTCAAGGGACTTACCCAAAGTCACACAGCTGACAATTGGCGGAGCCGGGATTTGAACCCATGAACTCTGACTCCAAAGCCTGGGATCTCTCCACCGAGCCACGCTGCTCAATACAATGGAATGAAATGGATGAATCAATAAATATGATTGAGTGAGGTTTAGGCCTGGCTCGGTGCCAGGAGCTCAGAGCTATGTGGTGGTGGTGGTGGTGGTGGATAGGAGCTCCTGCAGCGGAAGCCAGCAAGGAAACCCGGCCCGCCCTGGAAAACCAACTCCACTCGCTTTGCCCAAGAGGAATCCTGGACCCACGCTGCCAGCTCCTCCTGCGTCGGGCCCGAGCCGGGAGCGGGCACGAGCCGGGCCAGAAGGGCCCCAGGATGCCCTTCCACTTGCAGTGGGTTGTTTGCACCCGGAGTTGAGGCACTCCGTTGGTGCAGTCACACAAGGGTACAAAGCTTGGGTCTGCTCATCTCCCACTCACCCCCAGTGAAACCCCCAGTCGAGGCCTGAAGGAAGCACATAAACCCAGCCCCTTGGACCAGAAGCCCACGGAAAGGCCTGGGCCCTGATTCGGAGCCACAGTTGGTTCCCAGGCCTGTCGCAGGACCGTGATGACCTAGGCTCCTGCAAGGCCGGAGGGCGGTCCGGAGGTCACGTCCAGATGTCACCGAGGTCCCACCCCGCTTTAGGATCCCATGATAGCAAGAGCCAAGAATCACCTCCTCACGCTTGTCCTCTTGCTCACATCTTTATCCTCCCGTGCCCACGTTTTTCTCAGTGACCCACAAAATCATTCTCTTAACGTCCCCCAAGAACCTAGAACCAGGGAAGCGCTCTGCACACAGCCCTCAATAAATACAATTGAATGAATGAATAATAATAATGGCATTTGTTCAGTGCTTACGATGTGCAGAGCACTGTTCTAAGTGTGGGGAGGATACAAGGTGATCAGGTTGTCCCAAGTGGGGCTTACAGTCTTAATCCCCATTTTACAGATGAGGGAACTGAGGCACAGAGAAGTTAAGTGACTTGCCCAAAGTCATACAGCTGACAGTGGAGCCGGAATTTGAACCCATATCCTCTGACTCCCAAGCCCGTGCTTTTTCTGTGAATGAATGGAAGCAGTGTGATCTAGTGGAAAGAACACAAGTCTTAGTGCCAGAGGACCTGGGTTCTAATCTCAGCTCTGCCAATTGCTTTTGCGTGACCTTGGGCAAGTCATTTAACTTCTCCGTATCTCAGTTTCCTCAACTGTAAAGTGGAGATTCAATACCTGTTCTCCTCCTTGCTTATGACTGTGAGTGCCGTGCCTGACAGGGACAGGGTCTGATCTAATTAACATGTATCTACCCCAGCGCTTAGGACAGTGTTTGACACACACAGTAAGTGGCTTAACAAAAACCATTAAAAAAAAATAGGCTGAAAGAGCATCCCAATTTATGGAAGGGAAGGTGGTAGGGGAGTTGAATCATGCCAGAACCTGGTAATATAATGTGTGAAATCCACTTTCTTGATCCCTTGCCCAGCTTAAATTGTTCTTTGCCCTGGGTGGTTAACTAATTCTCGCTGTTCTATTCACCCGCGAATTGGAACCACTCGCATCTAGCCGGATGGTCAATCAGAAAGGGTAATAAGGCGTATAGAGCAAGGAAAGAGTTACCTGGGCAGTTTTATTAACAAATTTCTTCGCCTAATTTGCTTGCCTAGTTCTGGTCTTGAGTCAAAGATTCCTTAAACGGTTTCTGCCCGGCCCAGAAAGGAATTCGTTAGAACTGTTGGTGCTTCAGTGACCTGTGTCCACCAGTCTTGTAAACATTTCACCAGCATTCCTCTCTCCGAAAGAAAAAAAGAAACAGAAAAGGAAAAGAAAAAGACATAAGGTCTAGCCGGACGTCAAAATGTCCCTGTCTCCGCCCTGCCCGGATCAAGGCGTGAATCTGCATGCCGTCCGTGTCAGACAGAATCAGCCCACTCCCGCTCAGGACTCAAGGTTCAGAATGGTGGTGGACTCACGCTGAAGTTGAAGAGTGTTGACATTTGGAAATGGGCCCCTTTGGTTTGGGTCTGGGGTGGTCCGGGCACGACTGCCCTGGCCACTCGAGACCTAGGAGCTCATCCCATTTAAACTCTGCCCCGGCAGCTCAGTTTGGCATCCGTTGGGCTTTTTCAGGGGCACTTATCCCGTCCTGCCCTTTGCTGCTACTCGCCCTCTCTTTGAAATCCTCCCTCCAGGGCCAGTGTGGTGATTCCCAAGCTAACAGGGGTTGCGCAGCCTAATGTAGGTCCCTCGGCGGAGTTGACGCCCGAGCAGAGTTCCAGTTCTTCATCCCGGTCATTTGCCTTCCGCGATATCCCTTAGAATCTGGATCAGGTTTTCCAGGCCGAAGATGTAGCCGGGGTCGGGTCCGTCGTCGGCGGTTTTGTTGCACTGGGAGCCCTTGAAGGTCGTGTGAGCGAAGTCTATCATGCGCACGTCTACTTGGCCGGGGGCACGGGGCGGGGGGCAGTTGGTCTTCGGCAAACAGCTCCGGGGGGTCCTCTCGGGGGGATCCTGCCCTTCGTAGATGATGAGGAGGGAACTGGAGTAGAACCGGTAAGAGCTCTGGGTCTTGATGACGGAGAGGAGCTCCTCCAGTTGTGAGAGGATGGGTTTCAGGAAGGCCGTCTGGAGGCAGGTGCCGTTGTGCAGGAACTGGTAGAGGGCCTGTCTGAACCCGTCGACGGAGAGCTTTCGGCCGTAATATTTATCCTTGCAGAGGAAGTGCTTCGTGTCAGCTTGGTAAACCTGGCGACAAAAGGGGGACACAGAAAGAAATGCACCCTGCGTTTTCGGTTCTTCTCGCGGGGTTCCGGGGCCCCGAATTTTTATAAAAGGGCGACGACGGCTGACAAGGCAAGTCACTTCACTTCCCTGTGCCTCAGTTGCCTCATCTGTAAAATAGGGATTGAATCCTACTCCTTCCTCCTTGGACCATGAGGCCCACGTAGGACAGGGATGTACTTCCCAATAATAATAATAATGATGGCATTTATTAAGTACTTACTATGTGCAAAGCACAGTTCTAAGCACTGGGGAGTTTACAAGGTGATGAGGTTGTCCCACGGGGGGCTCACAGTCTTAATCGCCATTTTACAGATGAGGTAACTGAGGCCCAGAGAAGTTAAGTGAGTTGCCCAAAGGCACACAGCTGACAATTGGCAGAGCTGGGATTTGAACCCATGACCTCTGACTCCAAAGCCCTTGCTCTTTCCACTGAGCCATGCTGCTGCTTCTCTAGTACAGTCCTCTGCACACAGTGAGCGCTCAATAAATACGATTGAATGAATGAATGACTGAGTCTAACCTCATTAGCGGTGTGGCCTATTAGAAAGGGCAGAGGTCTTGGGTTCTAATCCCAGCTCTGCCACTTGTCTACTGTGATCTTGGGCAAGTCACTTAACTTCTCTGGGCCTCAGTTTTCTCATCTGTAAAATGGGAATTAAATCCTTCTATTTAGATTGGGAGTCCCATGTGGGACAAGGACTGTGTCCAACCTAAATATCTTATATTTACCCCAGAGCTTAGTACAGCACTTGCCACACAGTAAGTGCTTAGCAAATACCACAGTTGTATTTATCTTGCAGCGTGGTGTATTGGATAGAGCATGGGCCTGGGAGTTAGAAGGTCATGGGTTCTAATCCTGGCTGTGCCACTTGTCTGCTGTGTGGCCTTGGGCAAGTCACTTCAATTCTCTGTGCCTCAGTTACCTCATCTGTAAAATGGGGATTGAGACTGTGAGCCCTATGGAGGTCAGGGACTGTGTCCAACCCGATTTGCTTGTATCCACCCCAGTGCTTAGTACAGTGCCTGGCACATAGCAAGTGCTTAACAAGTACCATAATTATTATTATTACCCCAGCATTTAGTGCAGTGCTTGGCACAGAAGAAGTGCTTAACAAGTACCATTAAAGAAAAATAAGGTTGCCCCCGATCATTTTCTATTAAACCCCTTTGCTCCTGGGGCTCAGTAAGAACCCAAAGCATAAAGATCCTGGGCTTCCATGCCAGGGACCTAACACCCAACCAATCAATCAATCAATCGTATTTATTGAGCTCTTACTGTGTGCAGAGCACTGTACTAAGCGCTTGGGAAGTACAAGGTGGCAACATATAGAGACAGTCCCTACCCAACAGTGGGTTCACAGTCTAAAAGGGGGAGACAGAGAACAAAACCAAACATACTAACAAAATAAAATAAATAGAATAGATATGTACAAGTAAAATAAATAGAGTAATAAATATGTACAAACATATATACATATATGTAGGTGCTGTGGGGAAGGAAAGGAGGTAAGATGGGGGGGATGGAGAGGGGGAAGAGGGGGAGAGGAAGGAAGGGGCTCAGTCAGGGAAGAGAAAGAGAAAGATACCCAGATATCTAATGCCGGCAGATTCCAGTACAAGCCCACCTCTGGCTCTCATTCAATTCAAACACCTGTAGTGTCAGTTAGATGAAGTCAAGCCTATAGTAATCTTTAGGTCACTCCCAAAAGCTGCAAATAGCCAAGTGAATTCATATTTTTGCCATCTGAGGCTTTGACTTCTCTTATAAGGCCCGAGAGGGACGCTTCCTCCAGGCGGAGGGAGTCGCAGGCCTGACTTCCCAGATTTCTTCCAGCACGCCACTTCTAAGGCCTCCACGTGTGAAACCAAGAATTGCTAATAAATCAGGAAGCAACCCTTATCTGGAAGCATCATTAGAGAGAGAGCCGCATTTATCCTCCACAGACTGGTGATTACCAAATCAGCTTACATACAGTACGTAGCTGGTATAGCGTACTAAATAAATCAGATCAATTTAAACAAGTTGAGGTCTAGGGAGATATTCAGTTGACACCACAAATCATCACCCTTCAGCCACTTGAGAGTTACATGCCAAAACTTCTAAGGGACATATGTGAAACAAATTTACAGTCTCAGCCTCTAGCTTCAAGGGGTGGCAGTTTCAATTAAGGAAAGCTATAACATTTACCACCAAATCGGTGTCTGGTTCTGCTCGGATCAGACAGACTGTAAGAGCGAATGAGCACCGAAGTTTATATTTCCCATTCTCCTTCAGGTCCTAGGATAAGCCATATCCCATTGGCTGAAATGATCGGTTCTTTCCGGATAATGAAAAAGAATCAGCTGCCCTTCTCCTGGAAGTGGTTGGTTAGAGCTCCCAGATTTGCGTTAGGCAGGTTAAAAATCAAACTCAAACTTTGGAGTAAGAAGAAAAGACCCCTTCCTTGCTCCTGCTGTTTCCCCAGACTGAAACTCTCTCCTCCCTCAGGACTGCTGCTCTCTCCATATTTAAAGCCCTCCTAAAATCCCAACTCCTCCAGGAAGCCTTCCCCCATTAATTCATAGCACCCCTTCCCCCAGTCATGTCAGCCCTTTTCCCTTGAGCATTTTATTCCTGTCCTCAGCCTTTGGGTACAGGTGAGGGCAGTTTTGATTTACATAGGTATCTGTACATTCAATTATTGATTCAGCTGTTTAGTCCTGGTGAGTTTGTGCTGCTTCCTGCTTCATCCTTGTTCTTCTTCCCATTTTTGCTTGCTGTAAGCCCTTCTGGACTTGCTCTTCTATTAGAGTGTAAGCTCCTTGTGGTGTTTGTTAAGCGCTGACTATGTGCCGGGCACTGTACTAAGCGCTGGGTTGATACAAGCAAATCAGGTTGGATACAGTCCCTGCCCCAAATGGGGCTCACAGTCTTAATCCCCATTTTATAGATGAGGAAACTGAGATCCAGAGAAGTTGAGTGACTTGCCCATGGTCACATAGCAGACAAGTAGTCGAGCCGGGATTAGAACCCAGGTCCATCTGACTCCCGGGCCCGTGCTCTATCCATTAGGCCTTGCTGTCTTGAGAAGCAGTATCCTACTGGAAAGAGCACAGGTCTGGGTGTGAAGAGACCTGGGTTCTAATGCCAGCTCTGTCATATGCCTGCCATGAAACCTGGGGCAAGCGACTCTACTTCTCTGGGCTTCAGTTTCCTCATCTTTAAAGTAAGGAAAATGTAGCTGTTCTTCCTCCTGCTCAGAGTGTGAGGCCTACGTGGGACTAGGACTGTATCAGATCGGATGAATTGTATCTATCTCAGCACTTAGCACAATGCTTGGCACAAAATAAGCACTTAACAAGTGTTACAGATATTATTGCTACCGCTGTACTCTCCCAAACACTTAGTACCTGGGCAGGTGCTCAGTAAATACTTGTCTTGTCTTATGCCGTTGAGTTGTTTCTGAACCCATAGCGACGCCCTGGACACATCTGTCCCAGAACTGATTGATTAATTGGCACTCAAAAGGGATAAATTATACCTAAAGGGGAGTCTTATTACAAGAATCTATGTGGCAAACTGGCCTTACGGTACTTAGCGGATACTCCAAGTGGAGGGAAGATTCTGACTTGGTGATTTCGGGAGAATCAGAAATCACTTGTCAAGTTGTCCAGTCAGGCTATGGATTTTTCCTTCCGTTTTCCAGAACCTAGGGTGCTAGGGTGAAGCTAAACCCTTCGTTCAATCACCTCACTCCCTTCTACCTCCCCTGGCTACTCTCTTACAAGAACAACAAGAACACCTCTTACATCTCACAACCCAGCCCTCACCCTTCGGTCGATCTTGTCTATCTCATGGTCAACACATGTCACGCCTCTGGCCAGGAACACCCTCCCTCTTCATGACCAACATTTACTCTCCCCACCTTCAAAGCCTTATTGAAGGTGCATCTCATCTAAGAGGCCTTCCTCTTTTCCCATTTTCCTCTGCGTCACCCTGATGCACTCCCTTTATACACCCCACCCAGCACCAGAGCACTTATATACACATCCGTGATTTATTTATATTAACGTCCGTCTCCCCCTCTAGATGTAAGCTCACTGTGGGCAAGGACTATGCCGCGTCCGTACTCTCCCAAGTGCTTAGTAGAGTGCTCTGCATCCAGTAAGCGCCGAATAAATATGATTGACTGATTGATTGCCCCTGAGGGGCTCCTGGACCACATCGGCCTACCTGCATTCCACAAATGCGAACTCCGAGCGAGGCTGAAGTGCTCTGTTCACACTTCTTTATGTGGCGTGCTTTCTTCTCCTCGGAGGCATCATCCCCATGCTGCCTCGTCCCCATTTTCAGGTCCAGAATGCAAGGGTATTTGTATCTGGACACCACGTTTTCAAGCAACAGGAACCCTGGCATGGAAATTAAGGAAATTCCACCTGCCCAAACTATGGTGAAAAATGCATACTGCTGGATGTCAGGAGACCTAATAATGCGGTCTTTGTTAAGTGCTTATTATACGTGAGACACTGGACTGGAGTGGATACAACCAAATCGGGCTGGACAATCCCCGTCCCACATGCAGCTCACAGTCTTGATCGCCATTTTACAGATATAATTGAGGCACAGAGAAGTTAAGTGATTCACTCAAGGTCACACAACAGACAAATGGTGGAGCTGGGACTAGAATTCAGGTCCTTCGGACTCAAAGGCCCATGCTACCATCACTGTTATCATGATTAGCAAGGGCCTCTCCCACTTATCTGCCATCCCTGTTCAAGTCTCTGCCCCAACAGTGATTCTTCAACTCCCATTTTTCATGGCAAAGAAGCAGAAGACCTTTACTGGCCATGCAGATGATTGACTTTGCCGTACTTCTGCTTATTAGATCATTTATTTAGGAAGCTTTTTCCTCCCCTTTGGCCCAAGGTTTAAATCTTAAACAGAGGAGACCTGTCCTTGGCAGATCGGGCACGATTTACATTTGCCCCATATAAACTGGAGGGATAAAGTCTTAAGAGGTCGAATGGATGAATATCTGTTGCGAAAAGTGGGTCGGGGTTGGCTTTGGAGGTAGCTTCGGGAATCGTCATTTCGCCGGAGTCATTATCTGGCCACAAGAGCTTCTCAGGGAATAGTGTCCTTGACCATGTTATGTAAAATAGCCTGGAATTGCTCGGCAACCTGCAGGAGTGTAACGATAGAGCCAGGGCCTTCCCTTCTGAACCTTTTTCGATGCCCAGCTCCAGGCTGGCAGTCTCCTACTCAGATGCAATGTACATTTTGGCATTCGGCGGGCAACCCAGTCCAGATTTTCCGGGCCAAAGGGATGGGCGATCCCATTCACCATCTCCCCCTGGTCCCCGTCACATCGTCATGCCAATCAAGCCGGTGATAATAATGTTTCTGGTGAGGCCTTACCAGGCAGTGAAGACTTCCTCCTCCTGCTTGTCCTATTTGTCATGTCCTGGCCCAGTTTCTCCAGCTCAACCGGGGGACAGGGGATTTAGACCTCCGGGAGAGGGAGGAGGGGGAGTGGGAAGGGGGAAAGAGAAAATGACCAGAAGGAACTCCCTAACTTCAATCCTGCAGCTTTTGAAGCTTCAACAAAAATCGAGTATTCTTCAGGTAGTCTGTTCTACGAGGGTTGGAGCCCTAGTAGCCTGAAGAAGCAACCGATCCCTGTAGACTGTAAGCTCCTTGTCAGCAGGGAACGTGTCTAATGACTCAGTCATACCGCTCCAGGTTTTTAGACCACTGTGAATGCTCAATAAATACCATCGATTAATCCTATTAATTAATCCTGGCTCTGCCAATTACTTGCTGTGTGTGACCTCGGGCAAGTCACTTAACTTTTGTGTACCTCAGTTGTCCTGTTCTCCCTCCGACTTTGATTGTGAGCCCCATGCAGGACGGGACCTGTGACAACCTAATTAACTTGTACCTATCCCAGCACTTAGAATGGTGTTCGCTTAGTACAGTGCTCTGCACAGTAAGCGCTCAATAAATACGATTGAATGAATGAATGTTTGACATACAGTAAGCTTTTAACAAATACCATACAGCAAAACAAATGAATGGTTGATCGACTGAATCTATTCTGATTCTTTAGGCCAATCCTGCTTCATCGTGGCAGTTCCATCCTGGCTGTCTTTTTCCTCCCTCCCTCCGGACAAGGAAAAAATGCCGAGCAAGGATACGGTGCAGTTTGTTCTCTTGGTATTCGGAGTACATGCGGGTCAGATGCACTCTGTGGCAGTGCAGGCCCCAGGGGTTGAAGCTTTTCTTCTCTGCCTGGTTCCCATTTGCATCTTCTCTGAACGAGGCGACATCTGCACGGAAGTGGAATTCTGTTCTCAGCAGTGCCTTGCTCGGACAGCTGGGGGAATGAAGCACAGTTGGGAGGTTTCATTCAGGGAAAAGCTGCCTTGCTCCTGTTTACTTCCCAATCGATCAGTGCTTTTTAATCGAGCGCTTGCTGTGTGCAGAGCACTGTAGTAAACGCTTGGGAGAGTACAATATAACAGAGTCGGTAGACACGTCCCCTGCCCACAATGAGCCTACAGTCTAGAAAGGGGAATGGCTTAGTGGAAAGATCCTGGGCTTGGGAGTCAGAGGTCATGGGCTCTAATCCTGGCTCTGTCAGTTGTCTGCTGTGTGACTTTGGGCAAGTCACTTCACTTCTCTGTGCCTCAGTTACCTCATCTATAAAATGGGGATGAAGACCGTGAGCCCCACAAGGGACAACCTGATTACCTTGTATCTACCCCAGTGCTGAGAACAGTGCTTGGCACAGAGTAAGCGCTTAACAAATACCACTATTATTATTATTATAGTATAAATAAATAAATAACAGATATAGACATAAGTGCCGTGGGAGGGGTGAATAAAGGGTGCTTTTCCAAGTGCAAGGGTGAAGAAGAGAGCGAGAGGAGAAGAAATGAGGGCTTAGTCAGGGAAGGCCTCTTGGAGGAGAAAAATCACAAGGAGAACTTGACCGGGCCCACCCCGAGCCGTTCTGAAAGCCAACATTAGTCATTTCATCTCTGAAGAGACCTTGCCCGTTTTCTACCCAGGACCCACTTTTGGCCCTCAGAAGTGCTTGGTGGAGTCCTGCCTCCTTCACAGTCAAAGTGAGTTATTTATTGGCCAGCGAGATTAATGGCCAGGAACAAGATTGGATTGGGTTGGCCTAGATGACTAAAATGAGTGATTCTTCAATACCTGAATAGCTCACAAAAGTAAATTAACTCTTTCAGGATTGAGGGTTTTTCAAACTCACTTTTCACTTGATGAGGATTAACACCAGTGCAGTTTCCTAGTAGGTAATGGTTCGCTAGGGAAATTCTAAGAACAGCTTTAGTGGGAGAAGACAGGCCGGCTTGGGAAAATGGAGATACTGGCAATACCGGCCCTTTACGCCTTTACCCTTGGGAAATTAATTCCTGGTGTTCCTAGGACAAAAGAGATATTTTCATTCCTCTAAGGGAAATCATTCAGAGGTCCTTTCCACCTGAGAAAGGCAGTTGATTTTTCCAGAGTTTCACAGCCCTAGAGTATCTACCATCATTAGGCAGGCAAGCCCTCAACTCATATCCTGCAGAAAAAGAGGGTAATAACCCAATGAACTCTGCATTCACCTCTGTTCTCTGGTTCCATTCGCTGCCTAAGAAGAGATTATTCCTCCAAAATTTTCCCTCGCTCAGATAGGTTTCTTTTCCATTTCTATTTGCTGACTTTTTGGGGCGGGGGGGGGGGGGTCTCATTCTGGTTAGGTACATTTCAATCTTAGAAAAACCCTTACACATCAAGTGTTGAGGCACATTGCTTTTTAATCCCTCACCCTAGAAATGTCACATTAGGAAAATATCTAGTCTACTAGAGTTTATTTTGGAAAAGGGGAATGATGAAGGGCCTCCGGGGGTAGGGGTGGGACAAATTATTATCTTTCTTGGCTACGTTTGTGATCCCAGATGGAATCCCAGCTGGGATTTGGGGCCTCAAGCATTACGGGACAGCCGTCTGGATTCAGATTGTGCTGCTTGAGAAGGAGCACTTGACTGGATATGGGGAGACCTGGGTTGTAATCCCAGCCCTGCCATTTGGCCACTGGGTGACCTTGGGAGAGCCATTAAACTTCTTTGAGCCTCAGTTTCCTCATCTGTAAAATGGGGATTCAACACCTGTTTGCCAACCCCCTTAGTCTGTGATTCCCCTTCTTTCAAAATGGTATTTGCTAAGCACTTACTATGTGTGAGGCACTGTACTAAGCATTGCGGTAGATACAAGTTAATCTGTCCCACATGGGGCTCACAGTCTTAATCTTGATTTTACAGATGAGGTTACTGGGGTCCAGAGAAGTTAAGGAACTTGCCCAAGGACACACAGCAGACCGACCACCTGACCTCCTTCTTGCCAAATCCAACGGCTCATACTCTATCCTAATCCTCCTCGACCTCTCAGCTGCCTTCGACACTATGGACCACCCTCTTCTCCTCAACACGCTATCCATCCTTGGCTTCACAGACTCCGTCTTCTCCTGGTTCTCCTCTTATCTCTCTGGCTGTTCATTCTCAGTCTCCTTTGCGGGCTCCTCTTCCTCCTCCCATCCCCTTACTGTAGGGGTTCCTCAAGGGTCAGTTCTTGGTCCCCTTCTGTTCTCTAGCTACACTCACTCCCTTGGTGACCTCATTTGCTCCCAAGGCTTCAACTATCATCTCTACACTGTTGATACCCAAATCTACATCTCTGCCCCTGCTCTCTCTCCCTCCCTCCAGGCTCATGTCTCCTCCTGCCTTCAGGACATCTCCATCTGGATGTCTGCCCGCCATATAAAAATAAGTCCAAGATTGAACTCCTTATCTTCCCGCCCAAACCCTTCCCTCTCCCTGACTTTCCCATCACTGTAGACGACACTACCATCCTTCCCATTTAACAAGCCCACAACATTGGTGTGATCCTCAATTGCGCTCTCTTGTTCACCCCACACATCCAATCTGTCGCCAAAACCTGCCGATCTCACCTCCACAACATTGCCGAAACCCGCCCTTTCCTCTCCATCCAAACCGCTACCTTGCTGGCTCAATCTCTCATCCTATCCCGACTGGGTTACTGCATCAGCCTCCTCTCTGACCTCCCATCCTCCTGCCTCTCCCCACTTCAGTCTATACTTCACTCTGCTGCCCGGATTATCTTTGTGCAGAAACACTCTGGGCACGTTACTTCCCTCCTCAAAAATCTCCAGTGGCTGCCTGTCAACCTACGAATCAAGCAAAAACTCACTCTGCTTCCAGCACTTAGAACAGTGCTTTGCACATAGTAAGCGCTTAACAAATACCATCATTATTATTCAAGGCTGTCCATCACCTCGCCCCCTCCTACCTCACCTCCCTTCTCTCCTTCCCCAGCCCAGCCCGCACTCTCTGCTCCTCTGCTGCTAACCTCCTCACTGTACCTCGTTCTCTCCTGTCCCACCATCGACCCCTGGCCCATGTCCTTCCCCTGGCCTGGAATGCCATCCCTCCGCACACCTACCAAGCTAGCTCTCTTCCTCCCTTCAAATCCCTACTGAGAGCTCACCTCCTCCAGGAGGCCTTCCCAGACTGAACCCCTTTTTCCTCTCCTCCTCCCCATCCCCCCGCCCTACCTCCTTCCCCTCCCCACAGCACTTTTATATATTTGTACAGATTTATTACTCTATTTTACTTGTACATATTTACTATTCTATTAATTTTGTTAATGATGTGCATAAAGCTTTAATTCTATTTGTTCTGACAAGTGTGACACCTGTCTCCATGTTTCGTTTTGTTGTCTGTCTCCCCCTTCTAGACTGTGAGCCCACTGTTGGGTAGGGACTGTCTCTATATGTTGCCAACTTGTACTTCCCAAGCGCTTAGTACAGTGCTCTGCACACAGTAAGCGCTCAATAAATACGATTGGTTGATTGATTGATTGATTGTGAGCCCATTGTTGGGTAGGGACCGTCCCTATGTGTTGCCGACTTTTACTTCCCAAGCGCTTAGCACATAGTAAGTGCTCAATAAATATGATTGAATGAATGAATGAATGAAAGTTAGGGAGCTGGAATTAGAACCCAGGTCCTCTGATTCCCAGGCCAGTGCTTTTTCCACTCAGCCACACTGTTTCTCCTTTTTGGGGCCAAGAGACTGTTTCTGATCTGAATGAGTTGTATCTACCCAAGTGCTTGGCACTTAGTAAGCACTTAACAAACATGGCAATTATTGTTATTACTATGAGTATAGGCAGAAGTACCTCCAACAGTGCTAAAATCCACCCTTTCCTCTCTTTTCAAACTGCTACCATGTTAATGCAATCACTTATCCTACCCCACCTTGATTACTGTATCCTTGCTGACCTCCCAGCCTCCTATCTCTCCTCACTCCAGTCCTTTCTTCACTCTGCTACCTGGATCATTTTTCTACAAAAAATGTTCAGGACATGTTTCCCCACTCCTCAAGAAACTCCAGTGGTATCTACCTCTGCATCAAACAAAAACTTTTAAAGTACACCATCACTTTGCCCCCTTCTACCTCACCTCACTACCCAGCCCGCACACTTTGCTCCTCGGATAATAATAATACTAATAATGGCATTTATTAAGTGCTTACTATGTGCAAAGCACTGTTCTAAGTGCTGGGGAGTTTACAAGGTGATTAGGTTGTCCCACGGGGGGCCTCACAGTCTTAATCCCCATTTTACAGATGAGGTAACTGAGGCACAGGGAAGTTAAGTGATTTGCCCAAAGTCACACAGCTGACAAGTAACAGAGCTGGGATTTGAACCCATGACCTCTGACTCCAAAGCCCGGGCTCTTTCCTCTGATGCCAGCCTTCTCACTGTACCTCAATCTTGTCTATGTTGCAGTTGACCCCCGGCCCGCTTCCTGCCTGTGGCCTGGAATGCCCTCCCTCCTCAAATCTGACAATTACTCTCCCTCGCTTCAAAGCCTTATTGAAGGCACATTTCCTCCAACAGGCCTTCCCCGACTAAGCCCTCCTTTCCTCTTCTTCCGCTCCCTTCTGCATCGCCCTGACCTGCTCCCTTTATTCATCCTCCCTCCCAGTCTGCAATTTATTTATTTGTAGTAATATCTGCCTCCCCCTCTAGACGGTAAGCTCGTTGTGGGCAGGGACCGTGTCTGTTTATTGTTATATCCTCTCCCAAGAGCTTAGTACAGTGCTCTGCCACAGTAAGTGCTCAATAAATACAATTAAACGATTGAATGAATGAGCGGCATTGTTACTGTTCTGAAGCTCGGGCTGTTCGCTGCTGCCCTTGGGTGCCAGCCCGCCCAACATACCTGTCCTGGATGGTGTGTGTCAGCTGACCGTGGTTCCACTGGACGAGAGCATGGTCAGTGCTACTGCTGGTCGTCTTCTTGAGCTTCTGCCATATGGAAACTGCTGGCTCTGGGGAGACGGCATCGTAGGGCCCTCGGTTCTCTTTCAGGGGGTTGGCGATCAGGCTGAGATGCCCCCTGCTATCCTTCTGCAGGTGGACGGAGATGGTCCCTGTGAAAGATGAGAGGGTGGTCAGTCAATCGATCCTGTTTATTGAGCTCTTACTGTGTGTAGAGCACTCAAGTGCTTGGGAGAGTACAACACAATATAACAGACCTAGTCCTTGCCCATGATGAGCTTACGGTCTAGAGAGGGAGACAGAAATTAATATAAATAAAATTACAAATACTTATATAAGTGGTGCTGAGGGAAGGGGCGTGAGAAAAAGGAGCAAGTCAAGGCGATGCAGAAGAGAGTGGGGGAAAAGGAAAGGAGGGCTTAATCAAGGAAGGCCTCTTGGAGCAGATGTGCCTTCAGATGAGTAAAAGGAGCAAGTCAAGGCGATGCAGAAGGGAGTGGGAGAAGAGGAAAGGAGGGCTTAGTCGGGGAAGGCCTGTTGGAGGAGATGTGCCTTCGTTGAGGCTTTGAAGCAGGGGAAAGTAATTGAGGAGAAACCAACCAAGACACACTCAAAGGGGGCAGATTTACCTGGGTTGCTCAGTCAATCAGTGGTATTTATTGAGCATTTACTGTGTGCAGAGTGTTGCACTAAGCACTTGGGAGAGCACAAGAGAGTTAACAGACACAATCCGTTGGCCTGAAGGCGCTTACAGTCTAGTGGGAGTGACAGATTCCAAAATCAATTGCAGGAAAGAGAAGCAACAGAGTTTAAAGATAAGTACCTAAGTGCTATCAGGCAGAGGGTTAGGGTGGGCACAGACTCAAGTGCACTGCTGAGGTGATAGTAGGAGAAATAGCACAGGGAGGGAGAGATTTTAGAAGGCCCCATCTTTTTATTTGTTAAGCACTTACTGTGTGCCCGACCCTGTTCTAAGTGCTGGCGTAGATACAAGCTAATCAGGTTGGACACAGTCCAAACCCCCCATGAGGGTCACAGTCCTAATCCCCATTTTCCAGATGAGGTAACTGAGGCACAGAGAAGTGAAGTGGCCTGCCTAAGGTCACACAGCAGACAAGTGGCGGATCCGAGATTAGAACCCAGGTCCCTCTGACTCCCAAGCCCCTGCTCTCCCCACTAGACCATGCTGCTTTGTCTTCTCAACAAGGAGCACGGGTGGAATGGGCTGCATTTAGTTTGTACCAGACCCCATCTCAGCTGCAGCCCGGAGGCCCTTCGGGAGCCCGAAGGAAATAGCCCTGGAAGTTTTTGACATGCCCTCTCCTCTTTCCCTCCCCCGTCCCTCCCCACCTTCATGCTTCACATGAAATCTGCTCCGGACATTATGTTCTCGTATTCCCAGACTCCTCTGCGCTTTCATACTTTCCGAGTTAAGCGACAGCTGAACCAACAGCGGCCCAACCTCCAAATGCCAGAGCCACGAGCCCCCATCGAGCCAGGCACGCAGTTCGAAGTGCCAAGCCTCATTCTCCGGGCCGCAGTGGTGACAGGCTAGCTAGCAGGGGCTCTGGGAGTTCCCCCTCCTCCGGACAGAGCGGTCCTCACTTATGATGCTACTTTTATTCACGTTTGGCATGCTGCACTGACCCCGTTGTTGCAGGGCTGTGTCAGCATCAGGCCTCAGTTCCCTCCGAGCAGAGAGCAGTCAGCCAACAGGCATCCCTGTGGACGTCGCTCCCAGAACCGCACACCCTTTCATTCATTCATTCATTCACTCACTCGTATTCATTGAGCACTTTGTGCAAAGCTCTGTACTAAGTACTTGGGAGAGTACAATACAACAATAAAGAGACACATTCCCCTGCCCACAATGAGTCTAGAGGGGGAGACGGACATTGATAGAAATAAATAAATAACTACAGCTACAGACGTAAGTGCTGTGGGGCTGGGAGTTGGGTTGAATAAAGGATTCAGGTCGGGGCGATGCAGAAGGGAGTGGGAGAAGAGGAAAGGAGGGCTTGGTCAGGGAAGGGGAGGAGATGTACCTTCAATAAGGCTTTAAAGGGTGGGGAGGGTAATTGTCAGATACAGGGTGAATCGGAAAGTTTGATGGCTCCGTTTGGTTGACTCTTCCTGGTAGGGAGAGTGGCCTGGGAAAACATCGGTGCAGGCTGCTGAAAATCAGGAACCAATTTGCAAGCCTCCTTAGTAACCGAGACAGCTCCTTTTTACAATCTGGTAGTCGCCCATGGAGACCTCCTGTACGATGCAGCTAAAAAATGGATTTCTGACCGGCTCAGGCCTATAGCGGACCCCTTTCTTGTCTTCCACAATCTCGTTTCCCATGCGGTGTCTCAAATCTGAACCACCCGTGACCCGTAAGGCCTCCAAAATCTACTTTTCGACTGTCTTCTGCCGCCCTCGAGGCCGCGGGGCTGGCGATCCTGGCCGGAGCTGGATTTTCGGTGGCATTCCGCCCCAATCCCAAAGTTTCAGAATGGGGAGGGAAAGTAACACGTTCTTAGAACGGGATGAAGGCCGAACCTCCCCCGTACCCGCCCATGGGGTCAGGTGTGGTCATCACCTAGCTTGAGTTACTAATTTATGGACTTGGAAGAATCCGAAAGTCACCTTCAACCACATGCTGTTCTGCTAATGCTCAAAATCAATATGGTCACGCTATATGTCGTTCCTCTCCGGCTCCTGCGTTGTCCACCATCTTATGTGGTCTGTGTGTGTGAACTAAAAAACTGGAGTTTTCCAGGCTCAGAGTCCGGTGTTTTCAACATCTTTCGGGAATCCGGACTCAAAGAGAAGGTTAACATGGGGTCGGTTTTAAAGCCAGGGGAAGAGGAGGTAATAATAATAATAATTTAAAAAATGAGAAAAACCAATAATAATTGGTATTTGCTAATCAATCAGTTGTATCTACCGAGTGCTTAGTGTGTGTAGAGCACTGAAATAATAACTGTGGTATTGGTTAAGTGCTTACTATATTCCAAGCACTGTAGTAATAATAATAATAATATGATGATGATATATGTTAAGCACTTACTATGTGTCAAGCATTGTTCTAAGTGCTGAGATAGATACAAAGTAATCAGATTGGACACAGTCCCTGTCCCACATGGAGCGCACAGTCTTAATCTCCATTTTACAGATGAGGTAACTGAGACACAGAGAAGTTAAGTGACTTGCCCAAGTTCACACAGCAGACAAGTGGCGGAGCCGGAATTACAACCTAGGTCCTCTGGCTCCCGGGCCCATGCTCTTTCCACTAGGCCACATTGCTTCTGTACTAAGCGCTTGGGAGAGTACAATATAACAGAGCTGTTAGACACATTCCCAGCCCACAGTGAGCTTACGGTCTAGAAGGGGAGACAAACATTAAGATAAATAATAATAATAATAATAATAATAATTGGCATTTGTTAAGCACTTACTATGTGCAAAGCACTGTTCTAAGCGCTGGGGAGGATACAGGGTGATCAGGTTGTCCCACGTGGGGCTCACAGTCTTAATCCCCATTTTACAGATGAGGTAACTGAGGCCCAGAGAAGTTAAGTGACTTGCCCAAGATCACACAGCAGACATGTGATGGAGCCGGGATTCGAACCCATGACCTCTGGCTCCCTAAATAGGAGAAGCAGCGTGGCTCAGTGGAAAGAGCCTGGGCTTTGGAGTCAGAGGTCATGGGTTCAAATCCCGGCTCCGCCAATTGTCAGCTGTGTGACTTTGTGCAAGTCACTTCACTTCTCTGTGCCTCAGTTACCTCATCTGGAAAATGGGGATTAAATCTGTGAGCCCCACGAGGGACAACCTGATCACCTTGTAACCTCCCCAGCGCTTAGAACAGTGATTTGCACATAGTAAGCGCTTAATAAATGCCATCATTATTATTATTATTATTCTCTGGGCCTCAGTTCCCTCATCTGTGAAATGGGGATTAAGACTGTGAGCCCCCCGTGGGACAACTTGATCACTTTGTAACCTCCCCAGTGCTTAGAACAGTACTTCGCACATAGCAAGCATTTAATAAATGCCATCATCATCATTATTATTATAAATACAGAAATTATGGATATGTAATAATAATAATAATAATAATGATGATGGTGGTATTTAAGAGCTTACTATGTGCCAAGCACTATTCTAAACGCTGGGATAGATACAAGGTAATCAGATTGTCCCATGAGGGGCTCGCAGTCTTCATCCCCATTTTACAGATGAGAGAACTGAGGCACAGAGAAGTTAAGCACATAGTAAGCGCTTAATAAATGCCATCATCATTATTATCATTGTAAATACAGAAGTTATATGTAATAATAATAATGATGATGTTGGTATTTAAGCGCTTACTATGTGCCAAGCACTGTTCTAAGCGCTGGGGTAGATACAAGGTAATCAGGTTGTCCCACGAGGGGCTCACAGTCTTCATCCCCATTTTACAGATGCGAGAACTGAGGCACAGAGAAGTTAAGCAACTTGCTCAAAGTCACACAGCAGACTAGTGGCGGAGCCGGGATTAGAACCCACGACCTCTGACTCCCAAGCCTGGGCTCTTTCCACTAAGCCATGCAAGCGCTGAGGGGCTGAGGGAGAGGTAAATACAGGGTGCAAATCCAGGTGCAATACCAGGTGTCTAGAGGAAATGAAGGAAATATTAATTATAATGGGAACAATTGTGGTATTGTAAGATAGAATATAAATTCATCGTGGGCAAGGAACAGGTCTACCAACTCTGTTGTATTGTAAAAAAAATGAAGGTATTTGTTAAGCGCTTACTGTGTGCCAAGCACTGTTCTAAGCGCTGGGGTAGATACAAGGTAATCAGGTTGTCTTATGTGGGGCTCATGGTCTTCATCCCCATTTTACAGATGAGAGAACTGAGGCACAGAGAAGTTAAGCACCTAGTAAGCACTTAATAAATGCCATTATTATTATTATAAATACAGAAATTAGGGGTATGTAATAATAATAATGATGATGTTGGTATTTAAGCGCTTACTATGTGCCAAGCACTATTCTAAGTGCTGGGGTAGATACAAGGTAATCAGGTTGTCCCACGTGGGGCTCATAGTTTTCATCCCCATTTTACAGATGAGAGAACTGAGGCACAGAGAAGTTAAGCAACTTGCTTAAAGTCACACAGCAGACTAGTGGCGGAGCCGGGATTAGAATCCACGACCTCTGACTCCCAAGCCTGGGCTCTTTCCACTAAGCCATGTAAGCGCTGAGGGGCTGAGGGAGAGGTAAATACAGGGTGCAAGTCCAGGTGCAATACCAGGTGTCTAGAGGAAATGATGGAAATATTAATCATAATAGGAACAAGTGTGGTATTGTAAACTAGACTATAAATTCATCGTGGGCAGGGAACAGGTCTACCAACTCTGTTGTATTGTAAAAAAAATGATGGTATTTATTAAGCGCTTACTATGTGCCAAGCACTGTTCTAATCGCTGGGGTAGATACAAGGTAATCAGGTTGTCCCACGTGGGGCTCACGGTCTTCATCCCCATTTTACAGATGAGGTAACTGAGGCCCAGAGAATAGTAATAATAATAATGTTGGTATTTGTTAAGTGCTTACTATGTGCCAAGCACTGTTCTAAGCGCTGGGATAGATACAAGGTAATCAGGTTGTCCCACGAGGGGCTCACGGTCTTCATCCCCATTTTACAGATGAGGTAACTGAGGCCCAGAGAATAATAATAATGATGATGTTGGTATTTGTTAAGCGCTTACTATGTGCCAAGCACTGTTCTAAGCGCTGGGGTAGATAAAAGGTAATCAGGTTGTCTCACGTGGGGCTCGCGGTCTTCATCCCCATTTCACAGATGAGGGAACTGAGGCCCAGAGAAGTGAAGTGACTTGCTCAAAGTCACACAGCTGACACGTGGCGGAGCCAGGATTAGAACCCATGACCTCAGACTCCCACGCCCGGGCTCTTTCCACTAGCAGGCTGTTCTGTCCCAACAGTGCTCTGTGCAGAGTAAGCACTCAATATATGGATTGATTGATTGGTATTTGCTACTATCGCAATGCCAGGTTTCAGAGGTGAAATGGCGATATTGGGCGATCCGGGCTGATTGCAGTCCTCAACTCCTTTGAGGGAAGTTAAGGAGGAAGAAAGAAGGGGGGAATATTGGCAGGGCTGATCCGGCAGTGGAATGAGGGCAGCAATCAATCAATCATCAATCAATCAATCAATCATATTTATTGAGCGCTTACTGCATGCAGAGCACTGTACTAAGCTCTTGGGAAGTACAAGTTGGCAACATATGGAGACGGTCCCTACCCAACAGTGGGTTCACAGTCTAAAAGGGGGAGACAGAGAACAAAAGCCGTCCCCAGGGGAGCTTATCATCATCATCATCATCAATCGTATTTATTGAGCGCTTACTGTGTGCAGAGCACTGTACTAAGCGCTTGGGAAGTACAAATTGGCAACATATAGAGACAGTCCCTACCCAACAGCGGGTTCACAGTCTAAAAGGGGGAGACAGAGAACAAAAGCCGTCCCCAGGGGAGCTTGTCATCATCATCATCATCATCAATCGTATTTATCGAGCGCTTACTGTGTGCAGAGCACTGTACTAAGCGCTTGGGAAGTCCAAGTTGGCAACATATAGAGACAGTCCCTACCCAACAGTGGGCTCACAGTCTAAAAGGGGGAGACAGAGAACAAAAGCTGTCCCCAGGGGAGCTTGTCCTGGGGAGCGAGTCTAGAAGATGCCCCTTCTCAACCGTCCATGTCTCAGACCCCACGAGCCCGTCCTCGCCGCCCTGAGGATCCATTTCATTAGCGTGAGAAGCAGCGTGGCTCAGTGGAAAGAGCCCGGGCTTTGGAGTCAGAGGTCATGGGTTCAAATCCCGGCTCCGCCACTTGTCAGCTGGGTGACTTTGGGCAAGCCACTTCACTTCTCTGTGCCTCAGTGACTTCATCTGTAAAATGGGGATTGAGACCGTGAGCCCCCTGTGGGAGAACCCGATCACCTTGTAACCTCCCCTGTGCTTAGAACAGTGCTTTGCACATAGTAAGCGCTTAATAAAGTGTTTAATAGTTTTCTAGACTGTGAACCCACTGTTGGGTAGGGACTGTCTCTATATGTTGCCAACTTGTACTTCCCAAGCGCTTAGTACAGTGCTCTGCACACAGTAAGCGCTCAATAAATACAAATGATTGATTGATTGATTGACTGATTGATAAATGCCATTATTATTATTATTATTAGCAGCCTTCATTCATTCATTCATTCAATCGTATATATTGAGTGCTTACTGTGTGCAGAGCACTGTACTAAGCTCTTTGGAGAGTATAACGATAAACAGACATGTTCCTTGCCCACAACAAGCTTACAGTCTAGAAGGGGGGAATAACTGTGGCACCTGTTAAGCATTTACTATGTGCAGGACACTGTTGTAAGTGTTAGGAGAAGCAACATGGCCTAGTGGATAAAGCATGGACTGGAGAGCCATAAGGTCATGAGTTCTAATCCCAGCTCCACCCTTATCTGCTGTGTGACCTTGGGTAAGTCACTTCACTTCTCCGTGCCTCAGTCACCTCATCTGTAAAATGGGGATTGAGACTGTGAACCTCCAATTTGCTTGCATTCACCCCAGCACTTACTTTAGTGCCTGGCACGTAGTAAACTCTTAAAAAAATACTATAATTATTATTATTATTGTAAGGTAATCAGGTTGGACATAGTCTCTGTCCCACATGGAGCTCACAGGACTCATGAGAAGCAGCGTGGCTCAGTGGAAAGAGCCCGGGCTTTGGAGCCAGAGGTCATGGGTTCAAATCCTGACTCCGCCAATTGTCAGCTGTGTGACTTTGGGCAAGTCACTTCACTTCTCTGGGCCTCAGTTAACTCATCTGGAAAATGGGGATTAAGACTGTGAGACCCCCATGGGACAACCTAATCACCTTGCAACCTCCCCAGTGCTTAGAACAGTGCTTTGCACATAGTAAGTGCTTAATAAATGCCATTATTATTATCCCCATTTTACAGATGAAGGAACTGAGGCGCAGAGAAGTGAAGTGACTTGCACAAAGTCACACATCAGACAAGTGCCAGAGCCAAGATTCGAACCCAGGTCTTTCTGATTCCCTGGCCCCCACTAGGCCCTGCTGCATATCATGTTTGGGCAGATTCTGTTGCTTGAGTAAGCGATCATCATCATCATCATCAATCATATTTATTGAGCGCTTACTATGTGCAGAGCACTGTACTAAGCGCTTGGGAAGTACAAATTGGCAATGAGTGGGTGTCTGTTTCTACCTAACCTGGGCAGGGCAGAGACTTGGGAAAAGTAACCCCTTGATTTCCCTCTAGCCCTTCTCCCCAGTAATAATAATAATGATAATAATAATAATAATAATAATAATAATAATAATGGCATTTGTTAAGCACCTACTATGTGCAGAGCACTGTTCTACGCGCTGGGGGGATACAAGGTGATCAGGTTGTCCCACGTGGGGCTCGCAGTCTTAATCCTCCTTTTACAGATGAGGTAACTGAGGCTCAGAGAAGTGAAGTGACTTCCCCAAGGTCACACAGCAGACATGTGGCGGAGCCGGGATTCGAACCCATGACCTCTGACTCCAAAGCCCGGGCTCTTTCCACTGAGCCACGCTGCTTCAGTATCTCGGTGAGCCCTCCAGAGACAGCGCGGCAGACAGGGAGTTATTTACAGATATGCAGAACATCTCCAAAGCACCTCAGCGATTTGGGGGAGCTATTTAGCTGTAGAACAGGCCCGGTCTCACTGAGTATTCCATCATGGATTTATTTTTAAATTTATGAGTTCATTTACCTTACTGGCTTCTGCAATATGAAGCCACTAGAGCTGTTAACCAACTGGGCCTAACAGTAAATCTCTGCTTAGTGGCAGACAGGCTCCGTGGGGAAATGGCAGATCTCTGTTGTCTCAAGGTCATCTGACCAGTCTGGGGGACTCCCAGATGATAATAATAATAATAACAATAATAATAATAATAATTCAAATAATAATAATGATTACAGTATTTGTTAAGCTCTTACTATGTGCCAAGCGCTGAGAAGCAGCGTGGCCTAGTGGCAAGAGCCCTGGCTTGGGAGCTAGAGGTCATGGGTTCTAATCCCGGCTCTGCCACTTGTCTGCTGTGTGACCTTGGGCAAGTCACTTCACTTCTCTGTGCCTCAGTTACTTCATCTATAAAAGGGGGATTAAGACTGTGAGCCCCGGGCCTGGAATGGCCTCCCTCTGCCCATCCGCCAAGCTAGCTCTCTTCCTCCCTTCAAGGCCCTGCTGAGAGCTCACCTCCTCCAGGAGGCCTTCCCAGACTGAGCCCCTTCCTTCCTCTCCCCCTCGTCCCCCTCTCCATCCCCCCCTTCTTACCTCCTTCCCTTCCCCACAGCACCTGTATATATGTATATATGTTTGTACATATTTATTACTCTACTTATTTATTTATTTTATTTGTACATATCTATTCTATTTATTTTATTTTGTTAGTATGTTTGGTTTTGTTCTCTGTCTCCCCCTTTTAGACTGTGAGCCCACTGTTGGGTAGGGACTGTCTCTATACGTTGCCAATTTGTACTTCCCAAGCGCTTAGTACAGTGCTCTGCACATAGTAAGCGCTCAATAAATACGATTGATGATTGATGATGATGATGACAACCTGCCGACCTTGTATCTACCCCAGCGCTTAGAACAGTGCTTGGCACATAGTAAGTGCTTAACAAATACCATTATTATTATTATTATTCCAAGCTTGGGGCAGATTCAAGTGAATCTGGTCGTAGGCAGTCCCTGATCCACAGGGGGCTCACAGTATAAGTAGGAGGGGAAAACTGGTGTTGCATCCCCATCCTACAGATGAGGGAACTGAGGCATAGAAAAGTGAAGTGACTTGTCCAAGGCCACACAGCAGACAAGTGGCCAAGCTGGGATGAGAACCCCGGCCCTCTGACTCCCAGGTTTGTGCTCTTTCAAGCAGGTCACACTGCTTCTCAGATAAAATGAGCCCTCTCCCCCCAGGACACACATGCTCCTTGAAAAATAAAGCAACAGCGTGAATGTGTCTCAAATTATGAAGGACATGTTACATTGGAGGTAGTAAGGGGAGCAGTGCGGCTTCGTGGAAGGAGCGCAGGCCTCGGAGTCAGAGAACCTGGGTTCTAATCCCGGCTCCACCACGTGTCTGCTGTGTGACTTGGGCAGGACACTTCACTTCTCTGTGCCTCAGTTACCTCATCGGTAAAATGAGGATTAAAACTGTGAGCCCAATGCAGGACAGGAACTGTGTTCAATCTGCTTACCTGGTAATAATAATAATTCATTCAATCAATCGTATTTATTGAGTGCTTACTGTGTGCAGAGCACTGTCCTAAACGCTTGGGAAGCACAAGTTGGCAACATATAAAGACGGTCCCTACCCAACAACGGGCTCACAGTCTAGAAGGGGGAGACAGACAACAAAACAAAACATGTAGACAGGTGTCAAAGTCGTCAGAACAAATAGAATTAAAGCTAGAAGCAGAAAATGGTATTTCTTAGGCGTTTCTTAGGCCAAGCACTGTTCTAAGCGCTGGGGTAGATACAAGGGCATCAGGTTGTCCCACGTGGGGCTCACAGTCTTAATCCCCATTTTAAGGATGAGGTAACTAAGGCACAGAGGAGTTTAGTGGCTTGCCCAAGGTCACACAGCAGAGAAGTGGTGGAGCCGGGATTAGAACCCACATCCTCTGACTTCCAAGCCCGGGCTCTTTTCACTAAGCCACGCTGCTTCACTGGTAAGTACCCCAGTGCTTAGTACAGTGCCTGGCACATAGTAATCATTTACCAAATCTCATTTTTTTAAAAAAATGAGTTTATTTTTGAGCCTTCCCTGGATGCAGTACACTGTACAAAAGTGCAGTAGAAAGAAGAGACATGTTTTCTTCCCAAAAGGAGCTTCCTCTTTAATGGATGGCCTCTTAGTTGTGTCCTGCTCTTAACTTGAAAGCTGTTGAAAGTAGACACGCCATCCTCACTAGAATCCCCCGAGCCAGGATTAGAACCCAGGTTCTCTGACTCCTCACTAGCTCCGGGCTGATCCCATTGAGAAAACCTCTTTCCTTCTGGGAAAACAGGGATCGGGGTTTGAGTGCCATGTCTCTTCTCTTTATTGCTCTCTAAGACAACTCAGGGGCCAAGTCGATCACATTTTTAGAAATTTTTTTTGTTGACACTCCCAAGATTATATTGACTGAGGAAGATCCCCAGGATATCAGTGAAACTGCTGGTCATGGTGCCATCTCCTCCTCAGCTTAGGAGTATTTTCAGAGCCCAATTTGTTGACCGTTCTGTCAAATATTTGCATTTCTCTCTGCTTGGTCTCATTAGTTCCAGGCTTTACAATTCATTTAACTACACTTTCACTATTATTCTTTCTCTGGTCTGGTTAGGACCAATTTTGGATTGCTCAGGGACTAATTTATTTGTTCGGTAAAAGCAGCATCGGCTAGTGGATAAAGCATGGGCTTGGGAGTCTGAAGGACTTCAGTTACCTCATCTGTAAAATTGGGATTAAGACTGTGGGATAGGGACTGTCCAATCTGATTTACTTGTATCCACCCAGTGCTTAGTTCAGTGCCTGGCACATAGAAAGCAATTAACAAATACCACAATTATTATTATTATAACTCTTTTTAGTGACTTCTAGTTTAATCCAACCCAGAACATCAGCTCTGGACTTTCCTACGGGGATATTTGACTGTTTCAACTGGGGTCCAACTCCACACAGAGAACCAAACATCCTAGTCTGGGATCTGTTCCACAGCAAGGCCCACCCCTTCTTTTTTAAGCCAGGTGAGTTTCAAAGTGGATGGACAGCTACTCCAGGGGTTGGGTTACAGTATGAGCAGTGAACCCCAGAAAGCTCTGTGGAGGCCAACACCTACAGCCCAAAATAAGCCCAAAGAGATCCCGGCTAGAGGATGGCAACAGTTGTCCATCCACCTCCACATCAAACAGAAACTCCTTACCATTGGCTTTATTATTACTATTATTATTATTATTATTATTTAAAGCCCTCAATCACCTTGCCCCTTCCTCCTACCTCACCTCGCTTCTCTCCTGCTACAACCCAGCCCACACTCCTCTACTCCTCACACTTCACCCCTCTACTGCTAACCTTCTCACTGCACTTCAATCTCGTCTCTATCACTGCCAACCTCTCGCCCACTGCCCACTCTCCTTCTTCATATCCGACTGATAATTACTCTCCCCCCTTCAAAGCCGTATTGAAGACACATCTCCTCCAAGAAGCTTTCCCTGACTAAACCCTCCTCTCCTCTTCTCCCATTCCCTTCTGCGTCACCCTGACTTGCTCCCTTTCTTCATCCCCCCTCCCAACCTCATAGCACTTAATAATAACAATAATTTTGGAATTTGTTAAGCGCTTACTATGTGCAAAGCACTGTTCTAAGCGCTGGGGAGGATACAAGGTGATCAGGTTGTCCCCTGTGGGGCTCACAATCTTAATCCCCATTTTACAGATGAGGTAACTGAGGCACCGAAAAGTTAAGTGACTCGCCCAAAGTCACATAGCTGACAAGTGGCGGAGCCGGGATTTGAACCCATGATTTGTTTATTTATTTATTTTACTTGTACTTATCTATTCTATTTATTTTATTTTGTTAGTATGTTTGGTTTTGTTCTCTGTCTCCCCCTTTTAGACTGTGAGCCCACTGTTGGGTAGGGACTGTCTCTATATGTTGCCAACTTGTACTTCCCAAGCGCTTAGTACAGTGCTCTGCACACAGTAAGTGCTCAATAAATACGATTGATGATGATGATGATGATGACCTCTGACTCCCGAGCCATGCTTTTCCCACTGAGCCGTGCTGCTTCTCTATGTATGTATCTGTAATTTATCTATTTCTGTTAATGTCTGCCTCCCCCTCTAGATTGTAAACTCGTTGTGGGCAGGGAATGTGTCTCTTTATTGTTCTTTTGTGCTCTTCCAAGTGCTTAGCACAGTGCTCTGCACTCAGTAAGTGCTCAGTAAATACCATCGACTGATGAAAGACTGAATGGGGGCCTGAACATGGAGATAGCTTCTCCCATGTTACCCGGGAAGAAAGGATGGGATTGACCCCAGCGGTAAATGCCCTCATGAAGAGCACCTCGAGAAATTAAGGTACAACACTGGGGCATCTACTCGGCTCTCAACAGAGTGAAGCAGCATGTTCTTAGTACAGTGCTCTGCATACAGTAAGTGCTCAATAAATACAATTGAATGAATGAACAGTCTAATGGAAAGTGCACAGGCCCAAGAGTCAGGGGACCTGGGTCCTAATTCAGGCTTTTCCACTTGCCTGCTGTACGACCTCAGGCAAGTCACTTAATTACACTGGGCGTCAGGTTCCTCATCTGTAAAATGGAGATTAAAGCCACGTGCAACAGGGACTGTGCCCAACATGGTTTTGTTATATCTACCCCAGTGCTTAGTACAGTGCTTGGCTCATAGGAAGCGCTTAACAAATACCACAATTATTATTATTATTCTGGTTAGGTCACATGGCAAGGACTGCTAAACAGAACAGAAAAAGCCCCTTTTGATGGCTTCAGCCTCCTGGCACTTGGTGACTCAAGAAGATTTGGATCCAGATCCATTGTACCCCCCAAATATCAGGAAATGTGGATTCCTCTACACTTTCCATGGAAATTGCTTTTTCCATAAGCATCCCTCCCTCCCTCTCTTCCTGCTGCTGATCTCCTCACTGGATTCGCTCCTTAAAGGAAGCCTGTCCTGAGGCACTTCAGCAGATCATCGGTCTATACTGTGTGCAGAGCACTGTACTAAGCACTTAGGAGAGTACAATCCAACAGAGATGGTAGACACGTTCCCTGCCCACAACAAGCTTACAGCCCACCCTTCTTAAAGAAATAAAGAAAGGGAAGAGAGTACTTATAGCTACTTGTTGGGGTGACTTGATTTCATCATAATGGCCCTGAAGGCAGGGATCCTAACTCCTGACTCTATTGTATTCTACCAAGTGCTTAGTACAGTGCTCTGCAAATAGTAGCTGTTCAAAAAATACTATCGATTGAACTTTGAGGGCAGACCTGTTCTTTACCGTACGGTCCCAGTCAAGAGCCAGGTGTACGGCTGTGTGGCCTAGCGCAAGGAGCACAGGACATGGTCACCGGAGTCTTGGGTTCGAATTCCAGTATTACCACTAGCCTGCTGGTAACCCTGGGTAAGTCACTTAGCCACTTGTCCACTAACTGTGTTGTACTCTCCCAAGCACTTACTACTGTGTTCCGCACAATGGAAGCACTCAGAAAATAACACTGGCTGACTGTGTCTCAATTTCAGTAAAATGGGGATAAAGAGATCTGCACCCCATATGAGAAGCAGCGTACCTCAGTAGGAAAGAGCCCGGGCTTTGGAGTCAGAGGTCATGGGTTCAATTCCTGGCTCTGCCAATTGTCAGCTGTGTGACTTTGGGTAAGTCACTTCACTTCTCTGTGCCTCAGTTACCTCATCTGTAAAATGGGGATTAAGACTGTGAGCCCCCCGGGGTACAATCTGATCACTTTGTAACCTCCCCAGCGCTTAGAACAGTGCTTTGCACAAAGTAAGCGCTTAATAAATGCCATCATCGTTATTATTATTATTATATCTCTTAGATCATGAGCCCCATGTGGGACAGGGACTGCGTCCAGTCTGATTATGCTCTCTCTATCCCAGTGTTCATTAGCACAGTCCTTGGTATAGCATGAGTTAATAAATACCATCATTGTGATAATTATCCAAGTAATCCAGACCAAAAATCAATCAATCAATCAATCAATCGTATTTATTGAGCGCTTACTGTGTGCAGAGCACTGTACTAAGCGCTGGGAAGTCCCAATTGGCAACATATAGAGACAGTCCCTACCCAACAGTGGGCTCACAGTCTAAAAGGGGGAGACAGAGAACAAAACCAAACATACTAACAAAATAAAATAAATAGAATAGATATGTACAAGTAAAATAAATAAATAAATAAATAGAGTAATCTAGACTCTCTCTATCCCAGTGTTCATTAGCACAGTCCTTGGTATAGCATGAGTTAATAAATACCATCACTGTGATATTTATCCAGGTAATCCAGACTGAAAAAAGCCCCTGCTACTCCCTAACAAAGTGGATTTTCTTAAATGGCTTAGTTAATAGACTCATCTTTCCCTTTCCTAGTTTCTAGCAGAGGCCTGGCTCTCAAGGGTAGTCCTCCCAAGCGTGGATGCCTCTGGCTGAAAATTGAACCAGGCTATTATTTTTAAAATCTCCCCTCCCAAATAAGAAAGCTCATTCTTTTGAGTAAACCTGGCCGAGCTCCGCATGGGTCCGGCAGGCACCTGTTGTTTTACCTCAGCAGAAGCATAACTGGCAGAGTTCTGCGTCTAAGCCCTGCCGATCTCACGAATCAAAGGTCGGGGCTGGTAGGGATTCAGTGATTCAATCATATTTATTGAGCGCTTATTGTATGCAGAGCACACTGAACTAAGCACTTAGAAGAGTACAATATAACAATAAACAGATTCCCTGCTCACACGAGTTTACGGTCTGGGGGTCGGGGGGGAGATAGACAGTGCTCTGCACACAGTAAGCACTCAATAAATACGATTGAATGAATAAATAATATAAATAAATAAATTGCAGTGGGGCTGGGAGGGGGGAAGAACAAAGGGAGCAAGTCAGGGCGAAGCAGAAGGGAGTGGGAGAAGAGGAAAGGGGGGCTTAATCAGGGGTTCAACCTCGGCTGTGCCCTCTGGAGAGGAGGAGAACAGCTTGGAGAGGTAGAGGCACGGTCTGAGCCTAATCCAACCACCGACAGTGGCAGCTTTCTGAGGAGGAGGAAGGAAGTCTCCCCAAACACCCAAATTTCACCTTCTCTTCAATGGGTAGAACATTTGCAGCGTGGCTCAGTGGAAAGAGCCTGGGCTTTGTAGTCAGAGCTCATGGGTTCAAATCCCGGCTCCGCCACTTGTCAGCAGTGCGACTTTGGGTGAGTCACTTAACTTCTCTGGGCCTCAGTTACCTCATCTGTAAAATGGGGATTAAGGTTGTAAGCCCCAGATGGGACAACCTGATCACCTTGTAATCTCCCCAGCGCTTAGAACACTGCTTTGCACATGGTAAGCGCTTAATAAATGCCGTTGTTATTATTATTATTCTCTGTGCCTCAGTTACCTCATCTGCAAAATGGAGATTAAGACTGGGAGCCCCCCCATGGGACAACCTGATCACCTTGTAACTTTCCCAGCGCTTAGAACAGTGCTTTGCATGTAGTAAGTGCTTAATAAATGCCATCATTATTATTATTACATTTTTTCCTCATTTTATACATTCCCTGATAGAGTTTGGAGACTTCACTTGATTTCACTTTCTAAAGGATCCATTTCCTCACTGTTTCTACTACCTCATCGCCCCAAAACTGAATATTCTTTTCAAGCTTGCACTTATGTATATATCCTTTATTTATTTATTTATGTATACTAATGTCTGTCTCCCCCTCTAGACTGTGAGCTCACTGTGGGCAGGGAATGTGTCTGTTTCTTATTATATTGTGCAGTGCTTTGCACACAGTAAGAGCTCAATAACTATGATTGAATGAATGATTGAATTATTGACCGGTCTCGTGGATACACTCAGTTCTCCTAAAACCTGGGGTGGGGGATGGTGTGTGTGAACTCTCCCCACATTAAAGAAAATAATAGTAATAGTAATAATTGTGGTGTTTGTTAAGAGCTCACTTTGTGCCAGGCACTGTACTAAGTGTTGGAGTAGATAAAAGGTGATTGGGTTGGACACAGTCTCTGTCCCACAAAGGGCTCACAGTCTTAGTCCCCATTTTACAGATGAGGGAACTGAGGCCAAGAGTATTAGTCCCCATTTTACACATAGTAAGCGCTTAATAAATGCCATTGTTATTATTATTATTCTCTGTGCCTCAGTTACCTCATCTGCAAAATGGAGATTAAGATGTACTATATGAACTGAGGCCAAGAGAAATGAAGTGATTTGCCCAAGGTCACACAATAGACAAGTGACGGAGTCAGGATTCAAACCCAGGTCTTTCTGACGCCCAGGCCCGTGCTCTATCCATTAAGCCACTCTGCTTCTCCAATTCTTCAAAGCCCCCACATGACTATTTTTTCTGATACTTCATGGCCTGATCTCCACCCGAAAATGCTTTATCAGAAGGGTGTCCCCTAAATCTACTGACACGTTCTATTAGTCCTAAACACCAAGTGAAAATAGGTGTTCTGCCAGAACTGACTGATGGTAAATAGACAACCTTTCTACTCATAAAATGATCCCTACTAGGCTTGCCCCAAGTCACCAAAGCCCTAGTTATCATGAGCAGGAGGAAATTTCTGAACATGTTCAGAACTGGAGTTGTGGCCAGAAGGCCAAATCTTGGAGGGCAGGGTTCATCTCGTCCAATTCTGTTGTACTTTCCCAGTCTCTTGGTGCTGTGCTCTGAACCCAGTAGGCTTTCAGTAAATACTACTGATCGACCGATGGATCGACTGACTGTGGTGTGGATTTTCCATTTTGATTCATTTGATTTTGAGCAACATGGCCAAGGGACTCAGCATGGCCCAGTGGATAGAATACGGGTCTGGGCGTTAGAAGGACCTGAGTTCTAATCCTTGCTCTGCCGCTTGTCTACTGTGTGACCATAGGCAAGTCACTTAACTTCTCTGTGCCTCAGTTACCTCATCTGTAAAAGGGGGATTAAGACTGAGAGCCCCATAAGAGATAGGGTTTGTGTCCAACCTGATTAACTTGTATCCACCCCAGCACTTAGAACAGTGCTTGACACATAGAAAGCACTTAACAAGTGCCACTATTATTATTATTCTATTCTTACTTCCTTTTTGCTGGATTCCTCTCAGGGCCAATATGGGCCCGGTGAAACAGAACGGTGCTTGAAGACTGAAGAATTGGGATAAAGCTTGGGTGGGGCAGGCCATCTTGCCTTCGAACTCGGCCAAGGGCATTCGCCATCTGTGCCCATCCCGCCGGCCCTAAGGAACCCAGTGCCCACCTGGATTAAGAGGGTCACCTGGCCCCCAGACCCTCCGATCCCCCCGGGGTTTACCTTTGTACTGAGGGGTGAACTGCTTCATGGCGGAGGGCAGCGACTCGTAGAACCACTGCTCCTGGCTGACGAGGGGCTTGCAGACCGTGTGCTCGTCATACTTCATCATGCTCATGTGCCCTCCCACCTGATGGATAAAAGGCTCCAACAACACCCCTCTCCGGGGATCCCCAGGGTCCATGCTGCCCTGCACGACCATCGTGTCCGGGTCCAATTCTTTCCTGGGCAGGAAAATCAAGATCCAGGTTGGGACGGCGCTTGGCTACTGGAAGGCCGGAGGAGGAGAGGAGGTGACAGAGCGATGTTTTTGGTGGTGGGGCGGGGGTGCTGGGAAGACTTGCCGTTCCAGATGCTGTCTCCTTTCCCTTCGGCGCCTGTCATGGCCTGGGCATCTTCAGAATCGGTGGTGCTCCCCTGGCATCCTCTGAAAGACAAAACGGGGAAATGTTCGAAATGCAAAGAGGGGGCCGGGTGCTTTCTCTGACAGGATAATAATACTAATGGTGGTATTTGTTAAGCTTACTAGTTCAAAGCACTCTTCTAAGCGCTGGGGTAGATGCAAGGTAATCAGGTTGTCCCACATGGGGCTCACAGACTTAATCCCCATTTTGCTGATGAGGGAACTGAGGCACAGAGAAGTGAAGTGACTTGCTCAAGGTCACACAGCAGACAAGTGGCAGAACTGGGATTAGAACCCACGACCTCTGACTCCCAAGCCCGGGCTCTTTCCACTGAGCCACGCTAATCCAAGGGACCCGCTCCCCAAATGAGTTGAATTTGGGATGGTCTTCTCGGTGGGGAGCTGGCCCCAGGATCCCACCCCCAGGATTCAGTCGGATCCCAGGAGAGCGCTGACCTTCTGGGTCAGGATGGAGCTGCCAATTCTGGGTCATGGGTTCTAGTCCCGGCTCCACCACCTTGGGCAAGTCACTTCACTTCTCTGGGCCTCAGTTACCTCATCTGTAAAATGGGGTTTAAGACTGGGAGCCCCATGTGGTACAGGGACAGTGTACCACCCAATTTGCTTGTATTCCCACCGAGTGCTTAGAGCAGTGCCTGGAACATAGTAAGCACTTCACAAAAATCACAATTTCCCCTCTAGACTTACTTACTAGAGTAAGCTCATTGTGGGCAGGGAATGTGTCTGTTTATTGTTGTATTGTACTCTCCCAAGTGCTTAGTACACTGCCTTGCACAAAGTAAGCGCTCAATAAATGTGATTGAATTGCATTAATGCCGAGTGTTCAGTGTGAGGTGAACTTCTCCATCCTAGTGGTGGCATCCCAGATGGGGAAATGCCCAATTTGGGAAAGAAGCAGGGGAGGGTTTGCCCACCTAATGGGCTTTAATGCTCCTCAGCTCAGAAGTCCCTGTCTTGTCATCTTCCCTTTCTCTCCCTTTCTCCCATGCCACTAGAAAATTCCAAAAGGAACCTGAGCTGGAGCTTTTTCTTGGTGATGCAGCCCCAGTGTGGTGTTAAGGTTGATTCCCAGCTGTGCTTGAAAACAGTCCCAAACTTTCAGATTCACTTAGGACATCTCCCAGCTCCTTCCCAGCTGGCCCAAGTGTTCCAGTTTGGGTGACTAGGAAGGACATGTGCATTCTGCATCAAAACGGGCAGAGATGAGCCATTAAAAATGCAGCCACCATCGTGGCTTCTGAAACGCCCAAAGGGAGCGGGGGCTGGAGGCTGGGACGGGTGGACGCAGGCCAAAACGGCTAGCAGGGACATGTCTGAGACAAACTTTAACAAGAAAACTGGCAGGAATCCCAAATGCCTCAGGGTCTGGAAAGGATGGGCCCTGAAGATTCAGTGATAAATTGAGAACTTTGCTAAAATCCATTTAATCTGTTTAGAGGAGCTCAGGGGCAGCCAAAGGAGTCGGTGAGACGGTCCAGAGAGGCAAAGTCTGGGGGAGAATGGGCCGGTGATAAGTGGGGCTACTTGTTGAGTGAGGTGAGTAGCAGGACGGGGCCTCGCAGTTGCCCTGGGACCTTCACCGCTTGTTTGACTGCTGCCAAGTGCACTGCAGTCCAGTGGCTCCCACACAACCCTACTTAAGTCTCCTGCTCTTTCCAGACCACCGTTCCCCTCGAGAAGCGGGAACAGCTGAGACGTCTCAAGTCAACGGAAGGAGAGCCCAGCGCAAAGACACATTTATTGTAGCTTCTGGATGAAACACAGGCCCCCTTCGTGGCCAGAGCCAACTTCCGTTCCCCGGGGATCCAGCTACTGAACACAAAGCAGATCGGGAGCTCGCACGTTGGAAGTTAGAGTCCCCCGGAAGGCTTCCAGAAGCTGTCCTGGCCCAGCTGAGGACCTTCCAGGGGCTCCAGTTCCTAGCACAAGGTGTCCAGAGGAGAGCTTCTCTCCATAAAACTCCATAAAACATGTGAATCAATAGCAGATTCAGGCAAACAGAATGAAACATTTGATTGCGATTGAGTGAGGCCTGTGGTGGCTCAGAGGGAAAGTAACAGCCTTGAAAGGTTGGAGGCCTGGGTTCTAATCCCCCCTCTGGTATAAGAGTTGAAAAAAGATTGTAAATACCTAGGAGGGTTTAGAATAGATCACCTAAGAGTGCTGAGATAAAATTTTTCCCCCTTTTAGACTGTGAGCCCACTGTTGGGTAGGGACTGTCTCTATATGTTGCCAATTTGTACTTCCCAAGCGCTTAGTACAGTGCTCTGCACATAGTAAGTGCTCAATAAATACGACTGATGATGATGATGATGATGATTGCCATGGTACCTTTTCTCCACATTGCTCCAAGCTTTGCATCTTTTTGCCCCCCTTCTTGGATCCTCTGACTGGCAGCAAGTATTTTTCCAGTCGTCGATGCGGTGCCCAGCAGTTAAGCAGGCTGCCCAGTGGCGTGGGATGGATTTTGAAATCAGTTACGCAGTGAGAACAGTGTCAGGTTTTGTGTATGAGTGTGTGTGTATGTATTTGTGTGTTTGTAGGCCCCGGCTGCACAAACTAATAATAACAACTGAGGTATTTGTTAAGTGCTTACTATTTAGACTGTGACCCCATTGTTGGGTAGGGACTGTCTCTATAGGTTGCCAATTTGTACTTCCCAAGCGCTTAGTACAGTGCTCTGCACATAGTAAGCACTCAATAAATACGATTGATGATGATGATGTGCCAGGCACTGTACTAAGCTCTGGGGTAGAAACAAGCAATTCAGGTTGGACACATCTCTGTCCTGCATGGTGCTCACAGTCCTACAGATTTTACAGATGAGGTAACTGAGGCACAGAGGAGTGAAGTGACTAGCCCAAGGTCACACAGCAGACAAATGGCTCCTCACCCTGGGCTTCAAGGCTCTCCATCACCTCGCCCCCTCCTACCTCATCTCCCTTCTCTCCTTCCCCAGCCCAGCCCGCACCCTCCGCTCCTCCACCGCTAATCTCCTCACCGTACCTCGCTCTCGCCTGTCCCGCCATCGACCCCTGGCCCATGTCATCCCCCGGGCCTGGAATGCCCTCCTTCTGCCCATCTGCCAAGTTAGCTCTCTTCCTCCCTTCAAGGCCCTGCTGAGAGCTCACCTCCTCCAGGAGGCCTTCCCAGACTGAGCCCCTTCTTTCCTCTCCCCCTCGTCCCCTCTCCATCCCCCCCATCTTACCTCCTTCCCTTCCCCACAGCACCTGTATATATGTATATATGTTTGTACATATTTATTACCCTATTTATTTATTTATTTAATTTGTACATATCTATTCTATTTATTTTATTTTGTTAGTATGTTTGGTTTTGTTCTCTGTCTCCCCCTTTTAGACTGTGAGCCCACTGTTGGGTAGGGACTGTCTCTATATGTTGCCAATTTGTACTTCCCAAGCGCTTAGTACAGTGCTCTGCACATAGTAAGCGCTCAATAAATACGATTGATGATGATGAGATGGCAGGGCCGGGATTAGACCCCTCAACCTCCTGATTCCCAGGCCCGTGCTCTGTCTACTAAGCTGTGCTGCTTCCCCTAAATGAACTATTAACACGACCGTCGATTCCTCCATGCGGGTTCTCAGCCCTGAAGTTCATTGTTCCCAATGGGATACATCGTCATTATCACCATGAGAAGCAGTGTGGTTTAGCGGAAAGAGCACGGGCTTGGGAGTCAGAGGTCATGGGTTCTAATCCCGGATCCACCACTTGTCAGCTGTGTGACTTTGGGCAAGTCACGTAGCTTCTCTGTGCCTCAGTTACCTCATCTGGAAAATGGGGATTAAGATTTGTGAGCCCCACGTGGGACAACCTGATTACCTTGTATGTAGCCCAGTGCTCAGAACAGTGCTTGGCACATAGTAAGTGCTTAACAAATGCCATCATCATCATCGTCAGAGAAACAGCATGGCTTAGCGGAAAGAGCACGGGCTTGGAAGTCAGAGGTAATGGGTTCTAATCCCGGATCCACCACTTGTCAGCTGTGTGACTTTGGGTAAGTCACTTCACTTCTCTGTGCCTCAGTTACCTCATCTGTTAAATGGGGATTAAGACTTGTGAGCCCCACGTGGGACAACCTGATTACCTTGTATCTACCCCAGTGCTTAGAACAGTGCTTGGCACATAGTAAGTGCTTAACAAAATACCAGTATTATTATCATTATTATTATCATCATCATCATAACCACCACGACCACCACCATCAACAGGTAGCTGTCCTTGGTACTCGACGAAGATATCACTCACCGTGAAATTTCCCAGAGGCTCAAAGAGGGCCCCAAAACCACAGTGTAGGACCCAGAATCCCAACCACCTGGGCCACACACACATCTGATCTTTGTCAGACCGGCAGGTTTGTTGTTTTGCAGTCCCTGTTGCTGTTTTTGCTTCTGCCTCTTAACCTGACATTACGTCTTGCCCCTCCAAAAAAGAGCACCCACAGCAGGGGTTTTCCTGGCTCTCCTGAAGCCCCTGCTAGAAGGGAACATAAATAGGACACCAGTAGCAACAGACATCTTTACATCAACACGAAGATGTTGGCGGTTGCTGCCAGTGTCCTATTTTCAATCCCTACTCATCTTACCTGTCACCTCTGCCCTCTTCCTCCACCCTAGTGTCTCTGCAGCAACCACGAGCCTACAATCGTATTTATTGAGCACTTACTGTGTGCAGAGCAACTCGATTCAATCATATTTATTGAATATGTACTGTACTAAGTGCTTGGGAGAGTACAATATAACAATAAACAGATGCATTCCCTGCCCACAATGAGCTTACAGTCTAAAGGGCCCCAGACCTCCCCCTTAGCTCCAAGGCAGCAACCCATAGCTCCCACCAGAACCCCTGCCCTACATGCCCTAAGCTATTTAGCCCAGCAAGATTTGATCTGCTTTTCTAAAGTGTGGTTTCGACTTCCCTCCACAAAATAGGATCCATTCATTCATTTCATTCATTCATTCAATCGTATTTATTGAGCGCTTACTGTGTGCCGAGCACTGTACTAAGCACTTGGGAAGTACAAGCTGGCAACATATAGAGACAGTTGTTCTCTAATGTTTGCTGAACACATCAGTTTGCTTCTAGTTTGCTTCTAGACTGTGGGCCCGTTGTTGGGTAGGGACTGTCTCTATATGTTGCCAACTTGTACTTCCCAAGCATTTAGTACAGTGCTCTGCACCCAGTAAGCGCTCAATAAATATGATCGAATGAATGAACACCAACTTATGAGTGTTTTCATTTATGTCAAAGAGTGCTGAGGTTAAGTTCAAAGTTCAAAAGAGTCCGGGGTCGGAATTGGTCCAAAATTTCTGAGGTGTCGCAAATGAATTCAGGAAGACCTCCTGAAGGAGGTGGGATTTTTAGGAGGGCAGAGCTGGGCTCTGGTGGCTTTAGTGGGGAAAGGAGTTCCAGGTTGGAGGGACAAGCAGAAGGTATGGATAATAATAATAATAATGTTGGTATTTGTTAAGTGCTTACTATGTGCCAAGCACCGTTCTAAGCGCTGAGGGGAAACAAGGTAATCAAGGTTGTCCCACGTGGGGCTCACAGTCTTAATCCCCATTTTACAGATGAGGGAACTGAGGCACCAGAGGCAGGAGAATCAAGAGCCAGGTACAATTAGCAAGTGAGAGGGAGGAGAGAGAGGCATGTGGGCTGGGGAGGAGGGGGTGAAGAGAGCAGGTATGTAAGTTGGAGAGAGTTATTGGAAAGCCTTGAAGACAATGGTAAGGAGTTTCTACTTGAGTTGGAGGAAGAAGAGTAACCATATTGGGTTTTTGAGGCATGGAGAGATGTGTGCATGGCTTAATTGCTGAGCCTGGGACTGGGAGTCAGAAGGAACTGGGTTCTAATCTGGGCTCTACCACTTATCTGCTTGTGTGACCATGGGCAAGTCACTTCACTTCTCTGGGTCTCAGTTATCTCGTCTGTACGGTGGGGATAAAGACTGAGCCCTATGTGGGACAGGGACTTATGTCCAATTCGATTACCTTTTATCTACCCCAGAGATTATACAGTGTCTGGCACATAGTAAGCGCATAACAAATATCAAAATTATTCTGAGTGCTGAGGGAATGCTGGCTGATTGAAGGCTGGAATCAGGACATGCTTTAATGTTAGGAAATTAGGGAGACATCTGAGAAATCTGGAAAAAAACCTGGCAGCTGGTTTTGGAAAGACACACTGAGCTCTCATAGCATGACATGAGATTAATGGTATTTGTTAAGCACTTACTATGTACCAGGCACTGTACTAAGCATGGAGTGGATACAAGGTAGTCACGTTGGACACAGTCCATATCCCATTTGGGACTCACAGCTTGAATCCCTATTTTACAGGTGAGGTAACTGAAGAACAGAGAAATGAGGTGACTTGCCCAAGGTCACCCAGCAGACAAGTGGCGGAGCTGGGATTTGAACCCAGGTCCTCTGATTCCCAGGACCAAGCTCTTTCCATTAGGCCATGCTGCCTCTCTGACTGCCTCAGCCCAAAGAAAGCAAGTGCAGTGAAAAAAGCAAGGGATGTTTTATTTCATCATAACGCTACATTTTGAGATTTCTGATTGTTCATGCACAGAATGACTTTCATGCTCTCACTGCCCACCTCTGAGGCTGACCATAGATACCATGTCTCCTCCACTCTAGGTGGTAAGCTCGTTGTGGGCAGGAAATGTCACTGTTTATTGTTGTATTGTAATTTCCCAAGTACAGTACTCTGCACACAATAAGTTCTCAATAACTACGATGGAGTGAATTTAAATTGGGATAGTCCCTGATATTTGCAGATTGCCCTGAATAATTTTAGAAGTAGATAGATTGGCTCCTAGAATGGAGACTGGTGGGCTAGACAGGTCAGCTGTCCTTGTACCAATGCCGAGCTGCGGGAAAATGTCCAATAATTCTGTTGTATTGTTCTCTCCCAAGTGCTTAGTACAATGCTCTACACATGGTAAGCGCTCAATAATAATAATGATGGCATTTGTTAAGTGCTTGCTATGTGCCAGGCATTGTTCTAAGCACTGGAGTGGATACAAGCAAATTGAGTTGGACACAGTCCCTATCCCATGTGGGGCTCACAGTCTCAAACCCCATTTTACAGATGAGTTCTCTGAGGCGGAGAACAGTTAAGTGACTTGCCCAAGATCATGCATCATCATCATCATCATCATCATCAATTGTATTTATTGAGCAGATTAGGGGAGGAGTCTGGATTAGAACCCATGACCTTCTGACTTCCAAGCCTGTGCTCTATCCACTATGACATGCTACTTCTTATAAGTAATGTTGATTGAATGATTACCCTCACTCGTTTTGAGTCCTTCGAGTTTCATTCAATCACTCATTCAGTTGTATTTATTGAGCACTTACAGTATGTAGAGCACTCTACTAAGTGCTTGGAATGTACAATACAGCAATAAAGAGAGACAATCCCTGCCCACAACAGGTTTCTAGTCTTGTGGGGACGGGGGGGCTGACCTCAATACAGGTAAACAGGCATCAATACAAATAAATAGAATTATAGATATATACATATGTACATAAGTGCTGTGGCATGGAGGGTGGGGAAGAGGAAAGGGAAACAGTTAAGGTGATGTGGAAGGGAGAGGGAGCTGAGAAAAAAGGGGTTTAGTCTGGGAAGGCCTCTTGGAGGAGGTGAGCCTTTGGTAGGGCTTCAAAGGGGGAAAGAGTAATTGTTTGGTGGATTTGAGGAGGCCAGAGGTAGGACGTGGACCAGGGGTTGGCAGTGAGACAGGTGAGATTGAAACACAGTGAGAAGGTTAGCACCAGAGGAGCAGAGTGTGAGGGCTGGGATGCCCCCAGAGCTTGAGAGTTTGGGTCAGAGCAGGCTTAGGGCCTGGCCATTTTAGCTCCCCAGCCCTCTGGTTGCCCCAGTCTACAAGGAAGCAGCATGGCAGAGGACCTGGGTTCTAATCCCGGGTCAGGCACTTGCCTGTTGTGTGACCCTGGGTGAGTCACTTCGCTTCTCCAGACCTCACTTTCCTCCATTGCAAAATGGGGACTCACTACTTGTTGCCCCAGAATGCCGGAGGGATTTGACCCCACCCTGCCCCCTCCACTCTACTCTCGTGGTCACTAAAAGAGATGGGGTATGTGGGCAAGTATGGGAAGTGTCTCAAGGTCCCGATTTCCAACCGGGTTCAGCTCTGGATCGGTCAAGGCATCGTCCTTCCACCTGCATTTCACAAGCCAGTCAGCCTCCCCTCCTGGGCTCTGTCATTAAGAAACAGGACCGGCAGGCAGAGAGGAAGCTACAGAGTGGGAGAACCCGAGGATGTCCCTGAAAAAATGTCACTGGGGTTCCCTGAGGCAACACGGGCCCGGGGCATCTGATGCGTCTCCCGCCTCAATCGTCTCCCCAACATACGTTACTCCCTGACTCCTGGAGGAAAATGGCCCAGAAGTATTCTGCTTCAAGATGGTTTTGCCGAGAGCTCATCTGGGGGTCTTTATCTTCTCTAAGTTTTTTTTTTTACGGCTGGGAACATCAGCGTGACAAGAAGAGCTATCGTTCCCGGAGCCTGAAAGGTTCCTCGGCTTATTTGTGAGCCAAAAATCTCACTCCTGTCCATCCTCCCCGTGTTGTCATAACTTCTGACGCAGCCAGTTGCCGTGCGTCACTGAGCACACCGTCAGCGGTGCAGGGGGGATCAGCACAGCTGGGAGTAGGAAATAAGGCTTCTGTTTGCTCAGAAAGGCCCTTACTGACCTCTGGAGCGCAGCAACAATGACAAATCCAGGGGGAAGAGAGAGACAAAGAGGGAGAGAGAGAGAGAGAGATGGAAATGCAGAGGCTCCACATCTCGGTTGGACTCTCAGATGCCCCTCACTCATGGTAGAGAAAGCCCTGGGTCTAGATCTGGGGAAACAGGGAAGAAATCAATCACATTTCTTGAGAGCTTACTGTGTGCAGCGCACTCTTCTAAGCATTTCGGAGAGTACAATATCACAACGTTGGTAGACACCTTCCTTGCCCACAGTGAGTTTACAATCTAGAGGGGAGCAGCATGGCCTAGTGGATAAAGCACTGGCCTGGGAGCCAGAGGATATGGGTTCTAATCCTGGCTCGGCCATTTGCCTGCTGTGTGACTTTAGCCAAGTCGCTTAACGTCTCTGAACCTCAGTTTCCTCAATTGCAAAATGGAGAGTCAATACCTGTTCTCCCTCCTACTTAGACTGTGAGTGCTGTGTGGAACAGGGACTGATTAACTTGTACCTACACCGGAGCTTAGAACAGTGCTTGACATATAATAAGCGCTTAACGAATTCCATTAAAAAAAACTCAACAAACCACGACCATAGCCTAATTATGATCTCAAATGATCACTGATCCTCATCAGGCTTGAGGTCTACTCCCATATCGCTCTCCTCCCTAAGGGTTAGGTTAGCTAGACAAATCATTCCTAGCTATTATTATTTTTTGTAATAGGTATTTAATGACTTGGTAGGTATTTGATGAGCACTCACTGTATGCGAAGCACGACAGTGTACTAGACATTTGGGAACACATCAGAACAGTAGAGGATGTGCTCCTTGCCCTTGAAGTATTTACAACTGAATGGGGAAATGGTCAGGCACGAAGGCAAATCATTGGTTCAAGAGGAGAAACATAGATGCAATCGGTAATAATAAGAGTACCAATAAATAAATAAATCAGTGAAAGAAGTAAGCAGGTACTTGTGATTAAAGGAAGTGGGGTTAATGGGGGAATGATTCCTGGAGGAAGTAGCTTTTCAGGGGGTGTTTGGAGGTGAGGCAAATTTGTTGGGCAAATTTGAAGGGGAGAGAGAGCCAGTCATTCATTCATTCATTCAATCGTATTTATTGAGCGCTTACTGTGTGCAGAGCACTGTACTAAGCGCTTGGGAAGTACAAGTTGGCAACATATAGAGACGGTCCCTACCCAACGGTGGGCTTACAGTCTAGAAGAACGATAGGAGCAGTGGGTTGGAGACAGAAGAGTGGTGTGGCTCAGTAGAAAGAGCATGGGCTTTGGAGTCAGAGGTCATGGGTTCAAATCCCGACTCCATCAATTGTCAGCTGTGTGGCTTTGGGCAAGTCACTTCACTTTTCTGTGCCTTAGTTACCTCATCTGTAAAATGGGGATTAAGACTGTGAGCCCCCCATGGGACAGCCTGATCAGCTTGTAACCTCCCTAGAGCTTAGAACAGTGCTTTGCACATAGCAAGCGCTTAATAAATGCCATTATTATTATTATTTATCAGTGGAAAATGAGGTGCAGTTAAGTTAGCTTTGGGGGAGTGAAGAGTGGGAGCTGGGGTGGAGCAGGTGAATGGAGCAGATATAGGAAGCAGTGTGGTCCAGTGGATAGAACATGAGCTTGGGAGTAGAACGACCTAGATTCTAATGCTCATTCTGCTACTTGTATGCTGTGTGACCTTGAAAAACTCACAATAAACAAATATCGTATTTGTTAAGTACTTACTATGTGCCAGGCACTGTATTAAGCACTGAGGCAGCTACAAGCAAAGCCGGTTGGACACAATCTCTGTCCCACATGGGGCCTCACAGTCTCAATTCCCAACTTCTCTGTGCCTCAGTTACCTTATCTGTAAAATGGGGATTAAGACTGTGAGCCCTCTGTGGGACAGTGACTGCATCCAAGGTGCAATCTTGTATCCACCCCAGTGCTTAGTACAGTGCCTGGGACATAGTAATAATAATAATAATAATAATGATGGCATTTATTAAGCGCTTACTATGTGCACAGCACTGTTCTAAGTGCTGGGGTAGATACAAGGTAATCAAGTTGTCCCACGTGGGGCTCACAGACTTAATCACCATTTTCCAGATGAGGTAACTGAGGCACAGAGAGGTTAAGTGACTTGCCCAAGGTCACACAACCCATGACCTCTGACTCCAAAGCCCGGGCTCTTTCCACTGAGCCACGCTGCTTCTCTAAGCACTTAAAAAATGCCACAGTTAGATATGTAGCAAGGAGATAGCTGGTGCAGACTTAAAATAGCTCCTTCAACTATGGTATTCCCAAGCTCTTATCGTGTTCATCCCAGACTTTGAGGTTTATTTTGTTTTAATGAACAAATGTGGGTCAGTTTGAGGTGGAAAGATCTGGGTAGCCCTTGGTGATTTTTGAGGAGGTGTCATTCCCAGGGTCAGCTTAGCACAAGGAGGCAATTGGGCCCTGGGGATTTTTTAGTCTTCTTCTAGCCAGGAAGCAGAATGGCCTGGTGGAAAAAGCATGGGTCTGGGAATTAGAGGACCTGGGTTCTAATCTTGACTCCGCCACTCGTCTGCTGTGTGACCTCGGGCAAGTCACTTCACTTCTCTGGGCCTCAGTACCTTACCTGTAAAATGGGGATTAAGACTGATTCCCATGTGGGACGTGGCCTGTGTCCATCCTGATTACCTTGCAACTACCACAGCAGTAGTAAATCAATCGTAATGCTTAACAAATACCATTGTAAAAGAAGAAAAAGAAGATAATCTCTTTGCAACCGCAAGCATTGGTATCAATCCCCACTGTCATTTTGCTCCTGCACTTTGAGGTCCCCCGTTCTGTACTTCCTTTCCCGGTTCCGTTCCCTTATCTCTGGGGATAATAAAAATGAATCATCTGAGCATTAGCCAAATCTGTTAAGCCTGATTGCTTCAATTCCCCCTGAGGCCCGTTATCTGTCACACATTCCAACCGGGCATGCTCCACATGGGCTGCATTTTCCAACCCACTGGCCCCATCTCTAATAATAATAATAATAATGGTATTTGTTAAGTGCTTACTCTCTGCCAAGCACTGTACTAAACATTGGGGTAGAAACAAGGTAATCAGTGTACTAAACATTGGGGTAAAAACAAGATAATCAAGTCAGACACAGGTACTGTGTCTATGAGGAGGGAGAACAGGTATTTACAGATGAGGAAGCAGAGGCACGGAGAAGTGAAGTGACTTGCCTAAAGCCACACAGCAGGTAAGCAGTGGAGTCAGGATTAGAACCCAGGTCCTCTGATTCCCAGGCCCGTGTTGTTTCCTCCAGGCCATGCTGCTCTCCTCTTCCAGTACTTGCTATCGCAGTGGCTATAGAAGGAAGTAATCACTATTGCTCTCCTCAGTACAGACACTTAAAAATTCCAGGAGTTTTCTCCTTGTCATTTTCCCAGAAGAGCCCAACAGGCAGAAGAAAGTGAGAAAAAGAAGGGACAAGCTTTCAATTTAAGCACGAAATTGCCTTCCCACTAACTCTTCTCTCAGCTGCAGCTTCCTCCTTTACAGAAACCTACGCCATCTTTCAGAAAGAGGGCCCGTCCTTTCTATGGACAATGAGACATCATCTTCACCATCATCTTCGACAGTAACAATATTCATTTGAATAAAATCCAAGCTGATCTTGATAAATGAGACAAAAAAAATCCCAGAAGAGGAATACAAGTGGAAATTCGTGGACGTAGAGACCAAAAGCACAGAAATGCAGGATGGAGGAAGACTGGACGGAGCCAAGATGGACAGAAAAATCCCTAGGGGTCAGAGCTAGGACCCAGCCAGGAAACCCTGGATTGATCATGAAGGCAAGAAGATGGGTATTGGAAGGGAAATAGATTTTCCTATTGAGGAGATAAGCAGCACTCTTCCTGGGGTAAGGGAATGGAGTGGGTGAGGTGTGTGTGGAAAGAGAGACTGTTGCTGATTTGAAGGGATGGTTCAGCAGAGTTGGTAGACATAAACCCTACTTACAAGGAGTTTATGATCCTTCTCTAACTGCTCAGTTTTCCAGGAAAGATCTTTCAGGCTAATTCTGTTGTATTATACACTCCCAAGCGCTTAGTACAGTGCTCTGCACATAGTAAGCACTCAATAAATACCATTCATTGATTGACTGGCAGAATTAGAGGGGAGGTGACTGGCACTAGATTTGAGTATCAAGGGGAGTCCAAATGACAGAGGAATCAATCAATCGATCGTATTCATTGAGCGCTTACATGTGCAGAACACTATACTAAGCATTTGGGAGAGTACAATATAACAGTGTGGCTTAGTGGAAGGAGCAGGGGTTTGGGAGTCAGAAGATATGGGTTCTAATCCCGACTCTGCTGCTTGTCTGCTGTGTGATCTTGGGCAAGTCACTTAACTTCTCTGTGCCTCAGTTACCTCATCTGTAAAATGGGGATTAAGACTGTGAGCCCCAAGTGGGACAACCTGATCACCTTGTATCCTCCCCAGTGCTTAGAACAGTGCTTTGCACACAGTAAGCACTTAACAAATGCCATCATTATTATTAACAGACACATTCCCTCCCCACAATGAGCTTACAGACTAGAGGAATAAATCCTAATGCCAGTCAGAGGGAAAGCTGCGTGGCCTGTGAATGCTGTAGTGTACTTTCCAAGCACTTAGTACAGTGCTCTACACACAGTAAGCGCTCAATAAATACAATTGAATGAATGAATGAATGGATGGGGGAACAGAAAGTGGTGGTCTTTCCCCTTTGGTGCATTTACAAACAGTCTTAACTCTCCCGTCTGGGAAGTATGGCCTAATGGAAAGAATACGGTCCTGGGAGTCAGAGGAACTGGGTTCTAATCTAGCACTGCCACTTGTCCTCCATGTGACCTTGGGCAAGTCACTTTGCTTCTCTCTGCCTCAATTACTTCATCTGTAAAATGGGAATATAGACGGTGAGTCCCACGTGGGACAGAGACTGTGTCCAACCTGATTATCTTGTCTCTACCCCAGTGCCTGGCACATAGCAATGCTTAGCAAATGCCATTAAAAAAAAATTCTTTCCATAATGGTGGGTTTCATTTTTGGAATGTATCATCTCTCTGCTCCTCTTCCTTTAGTCAGTCAATCATATTTATTGAGCACTTACTGTGTGCAGAGCACTATATGAAGCGCTTGGTAGAGTACAATATAGGGGAGACAGATATTAATATAAATAAAGTTCCTTCACCAGTCTTGGCATCCAAGAGGGGAGCCTGGAGCAAGGAGAGGGGAACCTTCTCAGACGGGGAAGAAACCAGACACCCAGCTCAAAAGAGAAGAACCTGAGATGCCTTATTCTTTTTCCACCAGACCTTGGGGCTCGCTGCTATTACGGGGAAGTCAGTGAGAGTGTCTCCATTAAGGGAGCATGCAATTAAAGCTGGTAAAACCATTCAAGGCGGACTGAGAATGCTGCATTATCGACAGTCCCCCCGAACCCTCCTGAACCGTGTCCTCCTAATAAATCCAAGTAAAGGAAAATCACCGAAAAACAGCTTGTAGCAAAGGAAGGCTGTAATATAAAATGTGTCAGGCTACAAAATTCAAAAGCTGGGTATTTTATGGCCTGCCCACTCGGAACGGAGCCGCTAATGCACATTTCAGTGTCTTCTCCGAGCTCAAAGATTTCGTACAAATACCATTCGGTGTCTCTGCAATGCCCAAGGGAGCATTTTTAATCTATTAGAGATCAGCAGCTCCCCCTCAAAACCAGTTAAAGCTGGTTGGGTTGTAATGGGGAGGAGAGTTTAGAAATTTCTAAAACCAGCATCCACCCGTGCATCATCCTGACGTGGGCGGCGGGGGTCGGGGGGAAGGAGAACAATTTCCAGGGCAAAAATCGAGTTTTCTAAAACATCCTAAAGATTCCTCAGAGCCTCCAGATGCCCCCCAACTCTTCTCTCTTTCAGGGGACCCCACCCCAGCACCAGGGAGTGCCATGAATACCCAGCATGTCAGCACTTTGACATTGGGTATCACCAACCAAGCACCCAAACATTTGGTTCCCCCAAGAAGTTGGCAGCACATTTATTTCTCTGGGAAGATCATGCCTCCTCCAGAAGTGCAAAGGCACGCTCGCTATCTCTCCGTGGCAGAAATGTAATCCGCAGATGTTCTATCCCTTGAAAATTGGGGAGGTTGCTCCTTTTTTTAATGTAGAAAACTTCAAGTCTAAAAATGTTTTCAGAGCTTGAGGTCCAAATGTGATTTTTTCAATGTTTTCTTTTTTTGTTATGGTATGTGTTAAGCGCTTACGATGTGTCAAGCACTATTCTAAGCACTGGGGTAGGTATAAGTTAATTAGTTTGGATACAATCCCTGTCCCACATGGGGCTCACAGTCTAAGTAGGTGGGAGAACATCATCATCATCATCATCAATCGTATTTATTGAGCGCTTACTGTGTGCAGAGCACTGTACTAAGCGCTTGGGAAGTACAAGTTGGCAACATATAGAGACAGTCCCTACCAACAGTGGGCTCACAGTCTAAAAGACAGACATTTAATCTCCATTTTACACTGAGTGAACTGAGGCACAGAGAAGTAATAATAATGGTACTTTTTACACACTTACTAGGTGTCGAGCACTGGTCTAAGCACTGGGGTAGATACAGGCTAATCAGATTGGGCACCGTCCCTGTCCCTCATGGGCCTCACAATCTTAAACCCCATTTTGCAGATGAGGTAGCTGAGGCAAAGAGAAGTTAAGTGACTTGTCCAAGGTCACGCCGAAAGCATTTGTCAGAGTTGGGTTTAGAACCCAGGTCTTCAGGCTCCCAGGCCCACTCTCCACTAGGCCATGTTCTTCTCAGGTTCATTCATTCATCCATTCAGTCGTATTTATTGAGCGCTTACTGTTCATTAATTCACTCATTCAGTCGTATTTATTGAGCACTTACTGTGTGCAGAGCACTGTACTAAGCGCTTGGGAAGTACAAGTTGGCAACAGATAGAGACGGTCCCTACCCAACAACGTGCTCGTGGTCTAGAAGGGGGAGACAGACAACAAGACAAGACATGTGGACAGGTATCAAGTCATCAGAATAAATAGAAGTAAAGCTAAATGCACATCATTGACAAAATAAATAGAATGGTAAATATATACAAGTAAAATAAAAAGAGTAATAAATCTGTACAAACATATATGCAGGTGCTGTGGGGAGGGGAAGGAGGAGAGGAAAAAGGGGGCTGAGTGCGGGAAGGCCTCCTGGAGGAGGTGAGCTCTCAGTAGGGCTTTGAAGGGAGGAAGAGAGCGAGCTTGGCGGATGTGTGGAGGGAGGGCATTTTGGGCCGGGGGGAGAACGTGGGCCGGGGGTCAATCAATCAATCAATCGTATTTATTGAGCGCTTACTGTGTGCAGAGCACTGTACTAAGCGCTTGGGAAGTACAAGTTGGCAACATAAAGAGACGGTCCCTATCCAGAGTCAGAGACCTGGGTTCTAGAACGAGGCCCAGTGAGGAGGTAGGCGGCGGCAGAGGAATTGAAGCAATTACTACATATCAAGCACTATTCTAAGCACTCGGGTAGGTACAAATCAATCAGGTGATCGAATAAGATGATTATTAGTTTAGGGGTCCTGAGGCAGTTGACAAACTCCACAGCCTTGGTGGCAAGGAGCAGCATGGCCTAGTGGAAAGAGACTGGGTTTGGGAGTCATTCATTCATTCGTTTATTCAATCGTATTTATTGAGCACTTACTGTGTGCAGAGCACTGGACTAAGCGCTTGGGAAGTACAAGTTGGCAACATATAGAGACGGTCCCTATCCAGAGTCAGAGACCTGGGTTCTAATCCCGGCTCTGCCATTTGACTTGGGCAGGTACTTAACTTCTCGGCGCCTCAGTTACTTCATCTGTAAAATGGGGATGAAGACTGGGAGCCCCATGCGGGACATGAACTGTGTCCATTTATTTTATTTTGTTAATATGTATGGTTTTTTTGTCTGTCTCCCCCTTCTAGACTGTGAACCTGCTGTTGGGTAGGGACCGTCTCTAGATGTTGCCAACTTGTACTTCCCAAGCACTTAGTACACTGCTCTGCACACAGTAAGCACTCAATAAATGAATGAATAAATAAATAAATAATGGCATTTGTGAGAAGCAGTGTGGCTCAGTGGAAAGAGCTCGGGCTTTGGAGTCTGAGGTCATGGGTTTGAATCCCAGCTCCGCCACATGTCTGCCGTGTGACCTTGGGCAAGTCATTTAACTTCTCTGAGCCTCAGTTACCTCATCTGTAAAATGGGGATGAAGACTGTGAGCCCCCTGTGGGACAACCTGATCACCCTGCAATCGTCCCCAGCACTTAAAACAGTGCTTTGCACATAGTAAGCACTTAATAAATGCCATTATTATTGTTGTTAATAATAAATACTATTGAATGAATGAATGAATACATTCATTAGATACAAACCAATAATATCCAGCGCTTAGAACAGTGCTTTGCACATAGTAAGCAGTTAATAAATGCCATTATTATTATTAATAAATACTATTGAATGAATGAATACATTCATTAGATACAAACTAATAATATCCAGTGCTTAGAACATTGCTTTGCATGTAAGTGCTTAATAAATGCCATTATTATTAATAATAATAAATACTATTGAATGAATGAATGAATAATAATGATGGCATTTATTAAGCACTTACTATGTGCAAAGCACTGTTCTAAGAGCTGGATATTAAAAGCAGCATGGCTCAGTGGAAAGAGCCCGGGCTTTGGAGTCAGAGGTCACGGGTTCAAATCCCGGCTCCATCAATTGTCAGCTGTGTGACTTTGGGCAAGTCACTTCACTTCTCTGGGCCTCAGTTCCCTCATCTGTAAAATGGGGATGAAGACTGTGAGCCCTCTGTGGGACAACCTGATCACCTGGTAACCTCCCCAGCGCTGAGAATAGTGCTTTGCACATAGTAAGCGCTTAATAAATGCCGTTATTATTATCATTATCTACACCAGCACAGAGCACATGGTAAGCATTTAACAAATACCATTAAGACAACCAAACAAAAAAAAACCACGGTGGGGACATGATGTGAAACCCTAAATATCCCAAGTGAGGAGAGATTTGACTTCTTCCTTCGTCTCCCACAGAACATGCAGGCTGAAGAGACGGCTCTGGGCTTGGGCCAGGGACGTTGAGGGTGGGGATGGGGGGAGAGGGGACGTGTCATCATCATCATCATCATCATCAATTGTATTTATTGAGCGCTTACTGTGTGCAGAGCACTGTACTAAACGCTTGGGAAGTCCAAGTCGGCAACATATAGAGACAGTCCCTACCCAACAGTGGGCTCACAGTCTAAAAGGGGGAGACAGAGAACAAAACCAAACACACTAACAAAATAAATTAAATAGAATAGATATGTACAAGCAAAATAAATAAATAAATAAATAAATAGAGTAATAAATATGTACAAACACGTGTCACTGCCCAACCTCCCCCAAGTCTCCTCCTGGGAAGGAATCCCCATTCGTAACCATGCCCTGACCTCGCCAAGAGCGTGAAGGTATCCCAGAACTCAGAGATTGCAAAACGCCAGGTTCAAAATACTCCCCGTGACCTCTTCGTGGGGCAATATTCCTTCATTCAGTCATCCAGTCGTCATTATTCACTGCAACCTGTTTAGCAGTGGGGGTTCAGTGGACGGAGAGGAGCAGCGTGACACAGTGGTTAGACCACGGGCCTAGGAGTCAGAAGGTCATGGGTTCCAATTCCACCTCCACTGCTTGTCTGCTTGTGTGACCTTGGGCAAGTCGTTTCACTTCTCTGTGGCTCCGTTCCCTCTTTAAAAGGGGGGTTAAGACTGTGAGCCCCACATGGGACAACCTAATCACCTCGTATCCTGTATATATGTATATATGTTTGTACATATTTATTACTCTATTTATTTCTTTATTTTACTTGTACATATCTATTCTATTTATTTTATTTTGTTAGTATGTTTGGTTTTGTTCTCTGTCTCCCCCTTTTAGACTGTGAGCCCACTGTTGGGTAGGGACTGTCTCTATATGTTGCCAACTTGTACTTCCCAAGCGCTTAGTACAGTGCTCTGTAACACAGTAAGCGCTCAATAAATACGATTGATTGATTGATTGTTCGTATCTATCCCAGCACTATTCTAAGCACTTGGGTACCTGTATATATGTATATATGTTTGTATGTGTTTATTACTCTATTTTACTTGTACATATTTATTCTATTTATTTTATTTTGTTAATATGTTTTGTTTTGTTCTCTGTCTCCCCCTTCTAGACTGTGAGCCCACTGCTGGGTAGGGACCATCTCTATATGTTGCCAACTTGGACTTCCCAAGTGTTTAGTACAGTGCTCTGCACACAGTAAGCGCTCAATAAATACGATTGAATGAATGAATGAAGGTCATGGGTTCTAATTCTGACTCCACCACTTGTCTGCTTGTGTGACCTTGGGCAAGTCATTTCACTTCTCTGTGGCTCAGTTCCCTCATCTTTAAAAAGGGGGTTAAGACTGTGAGCCCCACATGGGACAACCTTATCACCCTGTATCTACCCCAGCACTATTCTAAGCTTTTGGGTACATGTATTATATGCATATATGTTGGTATGTATTTATTACTCTATTTATTTTATTTGTACATATTTATTCTATTTATTTTATTTTGTTAATATGTTTTGTTTTGTTGTCTGTCTCCCCCTTCTAGACTGTGAGCCCACTGTTGGGTAGGGATCATCTCTCTATGTTGCCAACTTGTACTTCCCAAGTGCTTAGTACAGCGCTCTGCACACAGTAAGCTCTCAATAAATACGATTGAATGAATGAATGAACTGGGTAGATACAAATCAATCAGGTGATCAAATAAGGTGATTATTAGTAAAATGTAAAATGGAGTTAAGACTGTGAGCCCCACATGGGACAACCTGATTACCTTGTATCTACCCCAGAGCTTAGAACAGTGCTTGGCACATATTAAGCTCTTAATAAATACCATTATTATTATTATTGTGAAGCAGCGTGGCTCAGTGGAAAGAGCACGGGCTTTGGAGTCAGAGGTCCTGGGTTCAAATCCCAGCTCCGCCAACTGTCAGCTATGTGACTTTGGGCAAGTCACTTAACTTCTCTGTGTCTCAGTTACCTCATCTGGAAAATGGGGATCAAGACTGTGAGCCCCCCGTGGGACAACTTGATCACACTGTAACCTCCCCAGTGCTTAGAACAGTACTTTGCACATAGTAAGCGCTCAAAAAATGCCATTATTATTATTATTATTATTGAGTTTTATTGACATTGAGCACAGTAATTTCATAAAGAAGCAGCATGGCTCAGGGGAAAGAGCCCGGGCTTTGGAGTCAGAGGTCATGGCTTCAAATCCCAGCTCTGCCAACTGTCAGCTGTGTGACTTTGGGCAAGTCACTTAACCTCTCTGTGCCTCAGTTACTGCATCTGTAAAATGGGGATTAAGGCTGTGAGCCCCCTGTGGGACAACCTGATTGCCTTGTAACCTCCCCAGCGCTTAGAACAGTACTTTGCCCATAGTAAGCGCTTAATAAATGCTATTACTACTATAAAGGACCTTCTAACGAGGGAAATGGCTTTTTAATGAAGGAAGGCCACTAGGTACGGGGGTGGGGGGCATGTCTCTGTGCATGCATGCATGCATGTATGTGTGCGTGGGTTGATGCTCCCTGCTTGAACAGAGTGTCTAGCTGAGTTTTGTTTCCCACGGGATCGCCTGCGACTGCCTTCTATCCAGCAGAGGGAAGCATCAGACACCGCGGAAAATTTCTCCCCGGGAGAGACATTATTTCTTCAATCAATCAATCAATTGGTCAATCAATAATTTGGGGCCTAGTCCTTCCTCCCGACACAGACACATTCCCTACAATTTCCCAGATGTTTTCCTTTTTTTTTTTCCAGTTAAGCGACCGAAGCCATCGCTAAACTGCTCTGGCTAACAAGTTAAAGTAAAGATTGCCGCAGATTCACCGGTCTTGCTGTTTCTCTACCCCTAAATACGCCTTGGTACTGCAGGGTGGTTACCCTAATGGAGGTGGGGGCGGGCAGGGGGAGTTGCTCCAACCTGTCAGATCCAGCAGCGTGGCTCAGTGGAAAGAGCACGGGTTCAAACCCCTGCTCCGCCAATTCATTCAACCGTATTTATTGAGCGCTTACACTCAATACAGCAGAGCACTGTACTAAGCCCCTGGGAAGTACAAGCTTGCAACATATAGAGACGGTCCCAACCCAACAGCGGGCTCACAGTCTAGAAGATTGCCAGCTGACTTTGGGCAAGTCACTTAACTTCTCTGGGCCTCAGTTACCTCATCTGTAAAATGGGGATGAAGACTGTGAGCCCCCCGTGGGACAACCTGATCACTTTGTAACCTTCCCAGTGCTTAGAATGGTGCTTTGTACATAGTAAGCACTTAATAAATGCTATCATTATTATTATTATTTTTGGGTGATGTGAATGGGGAGGTGTGAACCGGGCTGCTCTGACCAGTTCATTCATTCAATCGTATTTATTGAGCACTTACTGTGTGCAGAGCACTGTACTAAGACCAGTTCTAGCCATTCAATTGACTGGACCATCGGCCCTCGAAAGAGAGGGGCAGAATCCTTAGAAGAGACACATAATTCAATCCCTAGGGTGGCTGAGAAGTCTCCTTCCCTAGAGATTTGTAGGATTTAAGAAATCCTCCTTAGATCTGGGCTGGCAGAGGTGGGAAAGAAATGACTTCTGCCTCAGTCCCAGCTCTACCTCCCCATGGCAGACTCCAGGCAGGGCATCTGCCTCTCCCTACGAAAGGTATTAACCATAACAATGGTATTTATTAAGTACACTCACTAGACTAGTGCTAGGATAAGTACAAGAAAATCAGATCAGGCACAGTCCCGACTCCATACCTGGCTCACGATCTAAGGGGGAGGGAGAGCAGTCATTTTAGCTCCCATTTTACAGAGCAGAAAACCGAGACCCAGAGAGGTTCAGTGACTTACTTGTGCAAAGACACATGTCATGACAGAGGAAGAGCTAAAACTAAGCCCAGGTCTTCCTGTTTCCCAGTCTAGGGCTCTTTATTAATTTATTTTTAATGGTATCTGTTAAGCACTTACTATATGCCTTTATTCCTGCCCCCTCCCAGCGCCACAGCACTTATGTACCTAAATGTAATTTATTTATATTAATGTCTGTCTCTCCCCCTAGACTGTAAGCTCATTGTGGGCAGGGACTGTGTCTGTTTATTGTTGTATTGTACCCTCCCAAATGCTTAGTAGAGTGCTTGGCACTCAGTAAGCACTTAACAATAATAATAATAATGATAATGGCATTTGTTAAGCACTTACTATGTGCCAAGCACTGTTCTAAGCGCTGGGGAGGATACTAGGTGATCAGGTTGTCCCACGTGAGGCTCACAGTCTTAATCCCCATTTTACAGATGAGATAACCGAGGAACAGAGAAGGTTAAGTGACTTGCCCAAAGTCACACAACTGACAATATGACTGACTGAATGAATGAATGTGCCAGGCACTTTACTGGGCACTGGGGTAGTTACAAGCTAATCAGGTTGGACACAGGTCATGTCCCACAGTATTAATCCCCATTTTTCAAATGAGGTAACTGAGGCCTAGAGAAGTTACCTGACTTGCTTACACAACAAAACAAACAAACAAGTGGCAGAGCTGGAATTAGAATTCAGGTCCTTCTGACTCCCGAGCCTGTGCTCTGTCCACTAGGACACACTGTTACCGTTGGTTAAAGCGGCCTCCTCCTGTTTTCCATCTGTAAAATGGGGAAAACGATACCTGCTTCCTCCTGCCTCACAGAACTATTGGGGGGATAAAATGATATCATTGACGTGAACCACAAAGAGGCAGTTGTCATTAGTCTCCTGACATCTCAGGCAGCCTGTGATTCCTTCCTGCTCATTGAGACCCACCTCTTACGGCCAAACAGTCCCAGCTCGATGAATCCAATAGCTGCTCCTGCCTGCCTGCCTCTCTCCCTGCCTCCCTCCCAGCTTTTCACCTCCGCACTTTCCGCTCTGTCAGCCGGGCACCACATTATTTCTCGGTGAATTTCAAAGTGCGGCTTTTCTCCACCTCACAGGGATCTGGCTCGATGGGAAAGAATAATTGTATTGTGTGGCAGAGTACCTCGGAATGAAACGCTCCACGCGCTCCCAGTTGCCCTCTCATAAATCCTGGGCCCACCATGCCCGCCTGCCCCCCTGGCTGTTCCTTGGATTTCCTCCCTTGGAAGAATATAATGTTCCTAAAGTTTATCGTTGGTCCTCTAGCCTCTGATGAACCAGATCTCCGAGATACAGGCCTCTGCAGGGGAATGATTTATTCAGCTCTCTTGCTCAGCCAGAGGGAAAAAAATAAGAGACAGCGACAGAGACAGAGAGGGAGAAACAGAAAGCGAGAGAGGGAGAAACAGAAAGCGAGAGAGGGAGAAACAGAAAGTGAGAGAGGGAGAAACAGAAAGATAGAGAGCGAGGTAGAGAGATGGAGAGGGAGGAAGAGAGGGAGGAGAGAGAGTCAGAAAGCAGGAGACAGGGAGATAAAGTGAGACAGAACAGAAAGAGGGCGAGACAAAGACAGAAAATGAGGCAGAGAGATAGAGAGAAAGAGAGGAGGAAAAGAGAGAGACAGAAAGAGGGAGACAGAGAAAGTGAGACGGAGAGGGAGAAAGAGATAGAATGAGGGAGATAGAGAGGAGAGAACTACAGGGGGAGGAAGCAGAGAAACAAGAGAAGAGGCAGAGACAGAGTGAGGGAGCCAGGGAGACACTCACACGGAGAGAAAGCAGGGAGAAAGAGAGGAGACAATCAATCAACCAATCAATCGCATTTATTGAGTGCTTACTGTGTGCAGAGCACTGTACTAAGCGCTTGGGAAGTACAATTTGGAAACATAGAGAGACAGCCCCTTCCCAACAGTGGGCTCAGAGTATAAGAGACAGAGAGAGTCTCTCAATCTGGCACTGCCTTCCTCTGCTGACACCCCCAATCTACCCACATACTGGTTGGGAGTTGAGTAGGTTTTCTGAGTAGGTTCTGGGGAAGCCCTGAAACTCACACCCTGTAGCTTTCCTCTGGGTCCAGGGCAGGCCTGGCTGCACCCTGGGGCAACTGGCCAGAGCCTTTCTGCTGCTCCTGTTTCGGCCTCCTGGCAACCTACCCCGCTGACCGTCCATCTGCCTTCTTGTGGTGGTAAGGTGGGGACAGGACGCGCTGTCCCCTGGCCTCCAGCCTTACCAGGGGGCACCTCCTGCTTCCCCCAAACAGGCGGCAATTTTAAACTCCAGCAGCTGCCCCGGATAAACCATCCCGGCCAGCCGTGCCATCCACCTCCCACGTCCGGGCCCTCAGCCGTGGCCCCAGTGAGGTGTTAAATATCAGGAGCCAACGGGAATCTCTTGGATTCAGCACAGTGGCAGCGGCTGCTGATCGCCAGCCCGCCAGTCTTCCTATGGCCTCCAGCCCTCGAGGCTCTAAGAGCACTTCAGTGGTAGTAGGACATTGGAGTGGCAGCCCTGAGGGACCCAGGGCATGGAGGAAAAGAGGAAATGACATCACTCTGCTCCTGCAGGTGAGGTCCCGGGGCACCCTGCATCCAAGCCAACTGAGTCCCGTCCACCTGAGGGCCAGCAAGGCGACTGTCCGGGAGCAGAAACGTGATCCGTCTCTTTGGACTGGGCTCGCCTGCTCAACCGGACAGAGGCTGGTGACTCGGTCTGAGTCCCAAAAGCCTGGTCTCCCCCGGCCTCCTGCCCTCCCTTCTGACTATGCCCAGCCCAATGAGGGGCAGGGAGGACACTCACCCCAGCTTGTTCCAGCGGAGGCTGCTCGGTGCCCGTGGGTGGGGAAGGAGGCCTCCTGCCCAGTGGTCCAAGGGAGCGGCTCGCTCCGTGCTCCGGCGAAGGCTCTGCTCCCTGGGTTTCCTCTGGGTGGAAAATCCAGGCGGGCTGGGCAACACGGGGAGGTGGGGAAGGGATGTCACCTGACCTTCTGGGGAATAGTTGGCAAGGCCTCGGGTATGTTCAGCTGTCAGCGGAGGTTGCCGGAGGGCGGGGCGGGCAGGCATCTGACCCAGACCGAGCCACGGCCTCTCTGCGGGGGCGGCTCTTCCCTCCAGAGGGGGACGGGGAAGAGAGGTGAGCCCCATCCCACGGTGATGAGGACAACCAGGCTGGCTGGTGAATCAGGCCCTAGTCGCCGGCTTCCTGGTTCCAACTGTGACTCAAGCCCCCCGCCCCTCAAAACTAGCAGCGTCTTCAGACAGCGCAGGGGCGGACACGGTGCTTCCCACCTCTGGCTAATGGAGCTTTTCTCTCAGTTGGTTTTGCTGCCCTCCTCATCCCGTTGTCGAGGGAGTTGGTCAATGGCAAATCCAGCTTGAGAAGCTGCGTGGCTTAGTGGATTAATAATAATAATGATGATGGTATTTGTTAAGCGCTTACTATGTGCCAAGCGCCGTTTGAGGCACTGGGGTAGCTACAAAGTAACCGGGTTGTCCCACGTGGAGCTCGCAGTCTTCATCCCCATTTCACAGATAAGGTGACTGAGGCTCAGAGAAGTGAAGTGATTTGCCTAAGGTCACAGAGCAGACATGTGACAGGGCTGGGATTAGAACCATGTCCTCTGACTCCCAAGCCCGTGTTTTTGCAGTGTGGCTCAGTGGAAAAGAGCCTGGGCTTTGGAGTCAGAGGTCATGGGTTTGAATCCTGGCTCTGCCACTTGTTGGCTGTATGACTTTGGGTGAGCCACTTAACTTCTCTGGGCCTCAGTTATCTCAACTGTAAAATGGGGATGAAGAATGTAAGCCCCCTGTGGGACAACCTGATCACCTTGTATACTCCCAGCGCTTAGAACAGTGCCTTGCACATAGTAAGTGTTTAATAAATGCCATTATTATTATTATTATTATTATTATTTTACGGATGAGGTAACTGAGGCACAGAGAAGTTAAGTGACTTGCCCAAGGTCACATATCTGTTCCTCTCCAGCTCTAGAATGTCCTTTCAGGGACTGGCCCAATAGCTCATTTAGATGGAAAGGGGAGATCAAATCCCGGCTCTGCCACTTGTCAGCTGTGTGACTTTGGGCAAGTCACTTAACTTCTCTGGGCCTCAGTTCCCTCATCTGTAAAATGGGGATTAAGATTCTGAGCCCCCCGTGGGACAACCTGATCACCTTGTATCTCCGCAGCGCTTAGAACAGTGCTCTGCACATAGTAAGCGCTTAACAAATTCCATCATTATTATTATTATCAAGTTTGTGGATGGGATCCAGTTCAGTTTTGTGGAACACCTGCCCCTACAGCCTACTGGGAAAGTTAATGTCCAGGATTTCACTCTGATTCATGGGCAGCATCTGCTACAGGAAGGCTACGCGGGAAAGTCTTTTGGTCGTAGTGATCGTACTCAATTGCATTTCACATTTTTTACGGGGAAAGAAGGGATATTATATTCTTGAAATAGATAACCACGGTTAACTATGAACCTTAGTGAACATAAAGCTGAAGGGAGTAGCTATGAGAAAAGTAGCCCCCTAGAAGCCTGGAGGCTGTTACTGGGAGCCCGAGTCAAACAACTGTCAAAGAATAAAACATAAAACATCAGAAATATTTCCTAGGGAAAGGTGATCTAAACTCCACCTGCACAGGGGCCTTCTGAGTCAAAACCTCCCAACATCAATCCGGGGAGGGGCCGGATTGGAGGGAGAAGCAGTGTGGCTTAGTGGAAAGAGCCCAGGCCTGGGATTCAGAGGACCTGAGTTCTAATCCCGGCTCTTCCACTTGTCAGCTGTGTGACTTTGGGCAAGTCACTTAAATTCCCTGTGCCTCAGTTCCCTCACCTGTAAAATGGGGATTAAGACTGTGAGCCCCACGTGGGACAACCTGATCACCTTGTATCGATCCCAGCGCTTAGAACAGTGGTTGGCACATAGTAAGTGCTTAACAAATACCATCATTATTATTATTATATGGGACCTGATGATCTTGTATCTACCCCAGTGCCTAATGCAGTGCTTGGCACGTAATAAGCACCTAATAAAAGCCAATTTAATACTATCACTATTATGGCTCAGTGGAAAGAGCACGGGCTTTGGAGTCAGAGGTCATGGGTTCGAATCGCGGCTCCCCCACATGTCTGCTGTGTGACCTTGAGCAAGTCACTTAACTTCTCTGAGCCTCAGTTACCTCATCTGTAAAATGGGGATTAAGACTGTGAACTCCACATGGGACAACCTGATCACTTTGTATCCTCCGCCAGTGCTTAGAACAGTGCTTTGCACTTAGTAAGCGCCTAACAAATGCCAACATTATTATTATTATTATTATTATTATTATTATTATTATTATTATAGTTTTCACTTATGACTCAGGGAAGAGACCTGGGGATTATCAAGCACCTAGTACAGTGCTCTGCACACAGTAAGCGCTCAATAAATGCAACTGAATGAATTCTTATCAACTTTCATTCCAATTGCACTTCGGTGTCAGGCAGGGAGTGAAATGACCAGCAAAATGCTGAGCAATCTCAGGAAAGTACTGTAGACTGAAAGCTCCTTGTGGGCAGGGATTGGTCTTTCAACTATGTTCTACTGTACTTTCTCAAGCTCTTAGACCAGCATTCTACACACAATAAACACTCAATAAATACTGCTAATTAATTGACTGATCGATCATTGATCCTAGAAAATGGAACCCGGCTCCGCCAATTGTCAGCTGTGTGACTTTGGGAAAGTAACTTAACTTCTCTGGGCCTCAGTTACCTCATCTGTGAAATAGGGATTAGGACTGTGAGCCCCCCGTGGGACAACCTGATCACTTTGTAACCTCCCCAGCACTTAGAACAGTGCTTTGCACATAGTAAGCGCTTAATAAATGCCAATTAAAAAAAACAAAAAAACCCCAGACCTTGTTTCATCTCCCTTTGGAATACCACATGCAGCTCTCATTGAATGTCTTTTTTATGGTATTTGTTAAGTGCTTACTATGTGCCAGGCACTGTACTAAACAGTGGGCTGGATACAAGCAAATCCCTCATAATCTAGTTGACATTTTACAGATGAGGCAACTGAGGCCCAGACAAGTGCAGTAACTTGCCCAAGGTCACCCAGCAGATAAATGCTCTCACACAGTAAGCGCTCAATAAATACGATTGAATGAATGAATGAAAAGTAGTGGAGTCAGAATTAGAACTCAGTTCCTTCTGATACCCAGATCCATATTCTAGAGAAGAAGCGTGGCTCAGTGGAAAGAGCATGGACTTTGGAGTCAGAGGTCATGGGTTCAAATCCCATCTCCAGCAATTGTCAGCTGTGTGACTTTGGACAAGTCACTTAACTTCTCTGGGCCTAAATTACCTCATCTGTAAAATGGGGATTAAGACCGTGAGCCCCCCATGGGACAACCTGATCACCTTGTAACCTGAACAGTGCTTTGCACATAGTAAGTGTTTAATAAATGCCATCATTATTATTATTATTCAATGGGCCAAGCTGCTTCATTTGGTGCATTGCTCCGGATAGGCATTCGATATTACTATGAAACAGGCCAGAACATATGTTCTTATTTTCTAAGGATCTGACCAATTCACGGTAAGCTGGAAGCATGGCATAATAGACTCCTCTTAATGAACCCCAGGATCATTTTCTGTTTTTGGTAAGAACCCCAGAGAACTCACTCACTTTCAGCTTGTAGTTCACTCTGATAGCCGGGTCTTCTTCTTCATTACTTGAGCCCGGCTTTTTTTCCACATCTGCAATCTATGAAAGACATTTTATCTCTAAGTGAGTAACCTTTAACTTATTGAACTTCATTCAATCGATCCTATTTATTGAGCATTTACTATGTACTAAGTACTCGGGATGGTACAATACAGCAGAATTAGCAGACGTATTCCCTGCCTCTAATGAACTTACAGACTCAGAGGGGGAGAAAAACATTAATATGAATAAATAAGAAGTTTATAATATATAATTTAAAGATATGCTTATAAGTGCTATGGGCTTGGGGAAGGGCTAATATTAAGTGTAGAAGGGTCACAGATGGAAGTGCAGAGATGATGAAGGAGAGAGAGCCGGGGAAAAGAGCGCTTACTGTGTGCAGTAAGCACTCAATAAATAAATAAATACGATTGATTGATTGAAAAGAGGGTTTAATTGGGGAAGGTCTCTTGGAGGAGATAATAATAATAATAGCATTTGTTAAGCGCTTACTATGTGTGAAGCACTGTTCTAAGCGCTGGGAGGGTTACAAGGTGATCAGGTTGTCCCACATGGTGCTCACAGTCTTAATCCCTATTTTACAGATGAGGGAACTGAGGCACAAATTAGTTAAGTGACTTGCCCAAAGTCACACAGCTGTCAATTGGTGGAGCCGGGAATTGAACCCATGATCTCTGACTCCCAAGCCCGGGCTCTTTCCACTGAGCCATGTTGTGGGAAAGGGGTCAGCAGCAAGATTGAAGAGATCGGGGCCCAGTGAGTAAACTGGCACTAGAGGAGTGAGGTGCTCTGCCTGGGCTGTAATAGGCGATTAGTGAGGTGAGGTAGGATAGGGTGAGCTGATTGGGTGCTTTAAAGTCAGTGGGAAGACATTTCTGTTTGATGTGGAGGTGAATAAGCAGCCATTGGAGGTTCTTGAGGAGTGGGGAGACATGAACTGATCATTTTTGTGGATAAATGATTCCTGCAGCAGAGTGAAATATAGATTGGAGTGTGGAGAGACAGGAGCCCAGGAGGTCGGCAAAGAGGCAGATGCGTCAAGGCTGGATAGGAGCAGTACTTGGATCAGCATGAAGAGGAAAGGGCAGATTCTGGCAGTGTTGAACCAACAGGATTTGGTGATAGATTGAATATGTGGGTGGAATGAGGGAGATGAGTCGAGGACAACGCCAAGATTACGGGTTCATGAGGTAGGGAGGGTAGTGGTGTTGTCTGCAGTGATGGGAAAGACATTCTTTTATTGATGACCCATTTTTCTAAATGATGCGGTCCCTCGGAATTATCTCTTATCCTTCTTCCAAGGAACCACGCTCGGTTTGCTTGGAACCTACTCCCGTCTAGGCTGCAAGCTCGTTGTGGGCAGGGAATGGGTCTGTTATATTGTTTATATTGGGAGAGTCCAATAGAGTTAATGGATCCCTACCCTCAAGGAGTTTACAATCTAGTGGATTTTACAATCCAGTAGAGTTTACAATCTAGAGTAGTTTACAATCTAGTGGATTTTACAATTCAGTGGAGTTTACAATCTAGTGGCTTTTACAATGCAGTGGATTTTACAATTTAGTGGAGTTTACAATTTAGAGGATTTTATAAATCCAGTGGAGTTTGCAATCGAGAGTTTTCATTCTAGAGGAGTGTACAACCTAGTGGATTTTACAAAGCTAACTAGCGGAGTTTACAATCTAGGGGATTTTATACTCTAAGGGAGTTTACCATCTAGGGGAGTTAACAGTCCAGTGAATCTTACAATCTAGTAGATTTTATAATCTAGCGGATTTTACAATCTGGGGGAGTTTACATTCTAGAGGATTTTATAGTCTACAGGATTTTACAAACTAAAGGAGTCCACAATCTAGTGGATCTTGCAATCTAGAGTGTATTACAATCTAGAAGAGTTTACAATCTAGGTGATTTTACAGTCTAGAGGAGTTTACAGTCTAGGGTATTTTACCATCTAGAGGAGCTCAGAACCTAGGGTATTTTACCGTCTAGAGGAGTTCACAATCTAGGGAATTTTACAATCCAGAGGAGTTCACAATCTAGGGAATCTTAGATCTTACAATCCAGTAGATTTTATAATCTAGTGGATTTTACAATCTGGGGGAGTTTACATTCTAGAGGATTTTACAGTCTACAGGATTTTACAAACTAAAGGAGTCCATAGTGGATCTTGCAATCTAGAGGGGTTTACAATCTAGAAGAGCTTACAACCTAGGTGATTTTACAGTCTAGAGGAGTTCACAGTCTGGGGAATTTTACCATCTAGAGGAGTTCACAATATAGGGTATTTTACCATCTAGAGGAGTTCACAATCTAGGGAATCTTACAATCCAGAGGAGTTTACATTCTATTCATTCAATCGTATTTATTGAGCGCTTACTGTGTGCAGAGCACTGTACTAAGCGCTTACATTCTAGGCCAGAAGGCTGAGTGCCAGGTTGTATTAAGAGCCCTTATCAGGGTGGGGTCCAGGGACCTCAGATCTTGGGGTCACAGGCAGGGCCCTAGTCAGGTCAGATCTGCCCAGCAGCTCCTCGGTCCTTTGAGGACACAGGCACTGTGCCACGATTTCATCTGGCTGTGGGGAAGAAGAAAGGAGTTGGAGGAAAGGTGGGCTGGGGCACGGCAGGAGAACCAGTGCTCACCCAGGATCTGTGGATCTGCGGCCCACCTGGTGTCCCCCACCTCTGCCTCCCTATCCACTCCGGGTCACGGCGTCACTAGGGACGGGAGGCTTCACCCCACTTCTACAGGGCAAGTTTGCCTTTGGGCCCCCACGGCTGTATACTGTACCCCCTTCCCAGGCTTCTTGGTCTCATCGGGTCCCGCCTTCGCACTGGCTCCTTCCTGCTGGTGCCCCAAGCTTGTCAAAAATCGTTTTTTCTAAAAGTTCACTTTTTCGGCTCTTGCCATCTTAGTTTCTTCTGTTCCTTAGGATCTCGAAGGCTAGCATTTTGTGATCGTTTCCACCCAGGTCTCCGTCCACCTTCGAATCCTCTATTTCTCCAGAACCGACCCCTGATCTGCTATTGGTGGCTTTTGGTTTGGCCCCCAGTGAGGTCACAATTTTCAAGGGGCCCAGCCTTGTTAAGGGTGGAGCGGGGGTCTTGGCGGTCTCCTGGGTTACGGGCCGAATGATAACTGCGGTATTTGTTAGGCGTGTACTATTCATTCATTCAATCAATCGTATCTATTGAGCGCTTACTGTGTGCAGAGCACTGTACTAAGCGCTTGGGAAGTACAAGTTGGCAACATATAGAGATGGTCCCTACCCAACGACAGGCTCACAGTCTGGAAAGGGGAGACAGAGAACAAAACAAAACATATTAACAAAATAAAATAGAATAAACATGTACAAATAAAATAGAGTAATAAATACGTACAAACATATACTATGTTCCAGGCACTGTGCTACATGCTGGGGTAAATAATAATGGCATTTGTTAAGCACTTACTATGTGCAAAGCACTATTCTAAGCACTGGGGAGGATACAAGGTGATCAAGTTGTCCCACGTGGGGCTCACAGTCTTAATCCCCATTTTACAGATGAAGTAGCTGAGGCCCAGAGAAGTGAAGTGACTTGCCCAAAGTCACCCAGCTGACAAGTGGCGGAGCCAGGATTTGAACCCATGACCTCTGACTCCCAAGCCTGGGCTCTTTCCATTGAGCCACGCTGCTTCTGCAAATACAAACTAATCAGGTTGGATGCAGTCCTTGTCTCACACAGGGCTCACGGTCTAAGTCCCCATCAATCAATCAATCATATTTATTGAGTGCTTACTGTGTGCAGAGCACTGTACTAAGCACTTGGGAAGTACAAGTTGGCAACATATAGTGACAGTCCCTACCCAACAGTGGGCTCACAGTCTAAAAGGGGGAGACAGAGAACAAAACCAAACATTCTAACAAAATAAAATAAATTTATGAGGTAACCGTGGCACAAAGAAGTGAAGTGACTTGCCCAAGGTCACACAACAGACATGTGGCAGACTCCGCGGCCTGCGCTCTATCCACTAGGCCACCATTTCTAAAACCCTGCCCCATCTCCGACCTCCCCAACTCTGACTTCCATTTTCCCCACACCAAAGTCTCCCCCTTCCAGACTGTGAGCCCATCGTTGGGTAGGGACCATCTCTATATGTTGCCAACTTGTACTTCCCAAGCGCTTAGTACAGTGCTCTGCACACAGTAAGCGCTCAATAAATACGATTGAATGAAGGAATGAACCTGACTCTCCCCTGCTCCCTTCAGCTCTGCCTTCACACCACAGTCTCAGATGACCTATTGAAAAGCAGCATGGCCCAGTTGCTAGCGCAGGGGCTTGGGAGTCAGAGGACGTGGGTTCCAATCCTGGCTCCATCACTTGTCTGCTGTGTGACCTTGGGCAAGTCACAGCTTCTCTGTGCCTCAGTTACCTCATCTGCAAAATGAGGATTAAGAGTGTGAGCCCCATGTGGGACAGGGTCTATGTCCAATCTGATTACCTTGTATCTACCCCAGTGCTTAGAACAGAGCTTGGCACAGAGTAAGCATTTAACTATTATTATAGTTATTGCCTGTCATTGTCATAATAATAATAATAATTTTGGTATTTGTTAAGCACTTACTATGTGCCAGACACTGCACTAAGTTCCTGGGTGGATACAAGCAAATTAGGTTGTACATAGTCCCTGTCCCACATAGGGCTCAGTCTCAAGCCCCATTTTTCAGATGAGGTAACTGAGGCGCAGAGACGAGAAGTGACTTGCCCAAGGTCACACAGCAGACAAGTGGTGGAACCGGGATTAGAACTCAGGTCCTTCTTACTCCTCGGCCCGTGTTCTATCCACTGGGCCACAGTGCTTTTTAACGGTTTCTTAGACACCAAGAAACAAGTGACAAGTGACAAGAGACAAGAAACAAGACACCAAGAAACCAGTGCTTTTTAACCGCTAACGGTCCTCTACACTGTAAGATCGTTGTGGACAGGGAGCATGTCTATCAACTCTGTTAAACTGGACTCTCTCAAGCGCTTAGTACAGCGCTCTGCACACAGTAAGTGCTCAGTAAGTACCACTGATTGGTTGACTGATTGCTGGTACCAGGGTTTGGCAGGATAGTTTGAAGAAGCAGTATTTTTATGGTACTTGTTAAACACTTACTATGTTCCAAGAACTGTACTAAGCACTGGGGTTGATACAAGCTTATCCGGCTGGACACAGTCCCCCTCATGGGGCTCACAATCTTTATCCCCATTTTACAGACAAGGTGAATGAGGCACAGAGAAGTTAAGGGATTAGCCCAAGGTCACACAGCAGACAAGGGGCAGAACCGGGATTAGAACCCAGGTTCTTCTGACACCTCCATACACTGGGCCACGCAGCTTCCCATCGTCTAGGGATATTTGCATACAAATTAGCTAAGAGACCCCGTAAGCAGCCATGACCCCTATTTGAGAATGCAGCAATAACTGGCAATAAGCAATAATTCCTGAAAAACATCTTTCAAGTCAATCAAGCCCAGTGGCACCTGCTAACCAGAAATTGCCCCACCCCAGAAGATTTAAGCATCTTTTAGGCCTGGCTGACCTGGTTTTGGAGTAAAATCCCAGTGCGTCTGAGTTGGGACAGGCAGAGAGATCGCTCAGGAGGGCGAGGTAGGCCAGTTTCCGTTGCCTGATCAGGGGCCCAGGGACCCACAGGGCATTCTTGAACATTCCTCTTCTAGGGGAACCATGAGATCCCTTGTTTTACTTTGATAACGGCATTTACCCTATATTATTAGCCAGAGTAGCAGTAACGGGATTCTTCTAGATGGAGAGATGGTGCCCTGAGCCGGTCTCTGAGAATCTCTTGAACGTTGCATGTTGTTCCCATGGAAATACCGTTGGGTGTCTTTTTGCCCCAGGGCATTCTGAGAGCAGTGCCTCAGGCCCCAGTAGCCTTAGAGAGGAAACGTCCATCCCATCACCAACAGACCAAGGGGCTTGAGTTGTTTCTACAGGAAAGGTGATGGTTTGCCCTGAACCATCCACCCTCTCTCCAGGCTTCATCTGACATTGCCGAATTGTCGGCTGTGGGATCTTTCCCTAGAGAATCTGTTTGGGCTGTATCATTTTTCTGACACTAGAACATCTGTGATATTTTACTTACCATTAGGGAATTCTTGTCCACTGCTATTAAGCCGTAAGTCTTTTAGCTATTAAAAGCTCCCACAAACAGCGTTCGCCGAACATCCTTCCGCCTCCTGGATTTCTGGGGGGAATGTCCTGCCACATAAAGAAGGGGAAACAGTTGTTTGATAAAGGCCGCATCCTCCCTTTCCAAGGCTGAGAAACATGGATTTTATCAGTCTTTTCTGCATTCTCCCTGACAGCAGCTGGCAGCAAGGGAAGGGAGTTGACTGATCTCTCTCAGCTGCCTGGTGTGTGGGACAGCCACCTGGACACCGAGGTTGCTTCTGGTACTGTTTTAATTTATGTCCTTTTCTTTAATTCTTTTTAATGGCATTTGTTGAGCACTTTGTGCCTGGCATTCTACTAAGCGCTGGAGTAAACAGGTAGGAGACAATCCTTGTCCCTCATGGGGTTCATACTCTTAATCCCCATTTTACAGGAGGTAACTGAGGCACAGGGAAGTAAAGGGACTTGCCTAAGGTCACACAGAACACAAGAAGCAATACGGCCTAATGGGTAGAGCACGGGCCTGGGAAGGATTTGGTTCTAATTCCGGCTCAGCCACTTGTCTGCTGTGTGACCTTGGACAAGTCACTTCACTTAAACTTCCTTTCCCTCAACGGTAAAATGGGGACTAAGATTGTGAGCCCCATGTGGGACCGGGACTGTGTCCAACCTGATTAACTTGTATCTACCCCAGTGCTTAGAACAGTGCTTGGCACAGAGTAAATGCTTATTAAATATCATTAAAAATGTGGCAGAGCTGTCTCTACTAGACAACGCAGCTTCTCAGAGGGCTATCCCTCCGCTGCAGTTTCTGAGTGTTTCCTTTGGTCCCACCTCTGGCAGGCATAATAATAATAATGATGGTATTTGTTAAGTGCTTACTATGTGCTAAGCGCTGAGGTAGACACAAGATAATCAGGTTGTCCCACGTGGGGCTCACAGTCCTAATCCCCATTTTACAGATGAGGGAACTGAGGCACAGAGAAGTTGTGACTTACCCAAAGTCACAAAGCAGTCAAGTGACAGAGGTGGGATTAGAACCCACCACCTCTGACTCCCAAGCCCGTGCTCCATTCCACTAAGCCACACTGGGCATAATTGTGGCATTTTTTAAGGGCTTACTTTACCAATCACTGTACTAAACTCTAGGTTCATCATCATCATCAAATGCCTTTGAGTCATTTCTGATCCACAGTGACTCTATGGGTGTATTTTCTCCAGAAATCCCTATCATCATTCTTCTGAGGTCATCCTGGTATGCGTATCCATAGAGTTTTCTTGGTAAAAAATACGGAAGTGGTTCATCAATGCCTTCTTCCATGCAGTTAAAAATAAAGTCTCTGCTGTTTTCTTTGATCAACATTTTGATCAGTTTATCGTCTGCCTTTGACTCTTTCTCACGCTGCTGCTGCCCAGCACAGGTGAATCAACTTTGTCTGTTGCTTTGGCTTAGGCCTTTCCATTATGGGAAACCCAAGAGAGAAAATAAATCTCGCTGGCATTGCTTTAAGCTTCACTGGCATACACAGATTCTCCTGCCTCGATAAAGTGTTGATTCATTGGAAAGAATCTCAGGGTGAGATACAAGATAATCAGGTCCCTTATGGTGCTCATATTTAAGTAGGAGGGAGCATAGATATTGAATCTCCATTCTGCAGATGAGGGAACTGAGGCACCGAGAAGTGAAGCGACTTGCCCAAGGTCACACAACAGACAAGTGGCCGAGCCAGGATTAGAGGCCAGGTCCTCTGACTTCCAAGCCTGTGCTCTTCCCACTAGGACACACTGCTTCCAAATGGAGAGGGACATATCGCCGTTCTTTAAGCAACGAACTGCCCAACTTTTATACATGTCCCATCAAGCCAGCCTACTCCTGGGGCCTCGCTTTTGGCTCTGTCATCATGGGCCTTATGCTCGTGACTGCGGCTCTTCCCTCTTCACATCCAGGTGACTACTCCTCCCCATCTTTAATGATTCTGCGATTCTGAAATCGCCTCTCGTCCAGGAGGCCTTCAGTGATCAATTTCTCACCTCAGGAAATGTGCCTACCAGCTCTGTTGTATTATGCTCTCCCAGGTGCTTAGCACAGAGCTCTGCACAAAGAAAGTGCTCAATACACAGCGTGGCTTAATGGATAGAAGCACGGGCCTGGGAATCACAAGGACCTGGGTACTAATCTCAGCTCTGCCATGTGTCTGCTGTGTGATGGTGGGCAAGTCACTTTGCTTCTCTGTGCCTCAGTTACCTCTTATGTAAAACAGGCATTAAGACTGTGAGCCCTATGTGGGACATGGACTGTATCCAACCTGATCATCTTGTACCTATTCTAGAGTGCCTGGCACAGAGTAAGAGCTTATATCTGAAATTTATTTATATTAATGGCTATCTCCCCCTCTAGACCCCTCTCAGGATCTCAACTGGAGAGTTTCTAGTACTTTACCAGTCTCTGCCAGTCTCGACTACGGGAGGGAGAGTCAAGCAGAGGCATATCCATTCCATTCCTAGCTCGGGCAGTGGCTAGGCGAGTGGAAGGCAATCGGCTACAAGTCAAAACTCACCTGTCCTGGGCAGCGGCAGCATTGGAGAGAGTCGAGGGTGGAGACTCAAGTTTATAGCTTGGAAGGAGGCTTCCATATTCCATATTTTTACCAAGAAAACTCTATGGATCCACTACCAGAACAATTGCAGATGGAAGAGGGGCATTTTGGGAGAGACGCGCCCATGGAGTCACTACGGGTCAGAGACGACTCGACAGCATAAGACAAAGCAAGCTCATTGTGGGAAGGAAATGTGTTTGTTTATTGTCATATTGTACTCTCCCTAGAGCTTAGTACAAATCCCGGCTCTGCCACTTGTCAGCTGTGTGACTTTGGGAAAGTCACTTCAGTTCTCTGTGCCTCAGTGACCTCATCTGTGAAATGGGGATTAAGACTGGGAGCCCCACGTGGGACAACCTGATCATCTTGTATCCTCCCCAGCACTTAGACCAGTGCTTTGCACATAGTAAGCACTTAATAAATGCCATCATTATTATTATTATTGTTACAGTGCTCTGCACACACATGCATTTATTGAACAGTAAGCGTTCAATAAATACAATTGAACAAATACCTTAAAAAATGTTCATTCATTCATTCAATCGTATTTATTGAGCACTTACTGTGTGCAGAGCACTGTACTAAGCCCTTGGGAAGTACAAGTTGACAACATATAGAGACGGTCCCTACCCAACAGTGGGCTCCCATGAGGTGGGCAACCCCCATGATGAGATGCCCCCATGAGTGGGCAGCCCGGTGGGCACGCAGGGAGCTTTTCAGGTTTACTGCTGGTATTCTTAGTTTGCCACCCAGACTTTTGTGAAGACTGAGTCGACCTTTTTAGTCCTGGGTTTTCTTTTCTCAAATCAAACTCGTCCCCAAAGCCCAAATGGGCTCAGCTGCGCGTTGAACTGGAGCAGCATTTCAGGACCCCCGGGGGCGAAACTCAGGTCCAGGCTTTGAGAGAGGCCATTCTGCTCAGCCTCGGAGGACGATCTGCCAGGATCCATCACTGCTCCCTTCCACTTGGCCCCGGGACGGGCCTCTGGCCAGAATATGCCATCTGACCCCATCTGCCAGCCCAGCCCCAAAATAACTTCCTCAAACACCGGCCTAGGGTCCCCCTCAACGAGCCACCGCCGCCCCTGCAGAGAATCAGCTTAGCCTAGTAGAAAGAGGATGGGCTTTGGAGTCAGATCCATTCAATCATATTTATTGAGCGCTTACTGTGTGCAGGGCACTGTACTAAGCCCTTGGGAAGTACAAGTTACAGATGACCTGGGTTTCCTGGCTCCACCACTTGCCGTGAGCCCAATGTTGGGTAGGGACTGTCTCTATATGTTGCCAATTTGTACTTCCCAAGCGCTTAGTACAGTGCTCTGCACATAGTAAGCGCTCAATAAATATGATTGATTGATTGATTAGCAGAAAGAGCCCGGGCTTGGGAGTCAGAGGTCCTGGGTTCTAATCCCCTCTCTTCCGCTTGTCAGCTGTTTGACTTTGGGCAAGTCACTTAACTTCTCTGGGTCTCAGTTCCCTCATCTGGAAAATGGGGATGAAGACTATGAGCCCCATGTGGGACAACCTGATTACCTTGTATCTACCCCAGCGCTTAGAACAGTGCTCGGCACATAGTAAGCGCTTACCAAATACCATTATTATTATTGGTAAGTCACTTTAGTAAGCACTTACCAAGTACCATTATTATTATTATTGGTAAGTCGTTTCACTTCCCTGTGCCTCGGTTCCCTCCTCTGTAAAATGGGGATTAGATACCTGCTCTCCCTTCTACTTTTAGGCTATGAGTCCCAGGTGGGACAAGGACTGTGCCCAACCTGGTTATTTATCCTGGTGCTTAGTCCAGTGCTTGACACATAGTAAGTACCCCCCAGAAAAGGCCTTGAAGTGGCTGTGCCAGGGCAGCCCCACACCATTGCAGAGAGTGACGATGCTCCCTAAGAGACAGGGAGGAAGCCCAAAGGGAGGGAGCCCATCTGAAGGAGCCCACCCTGGTCTGGTCCCCCCTGGAGCCTAGAGCTGCCTGGGAGCTGGCCTGACATCCTGGTGGGAGTCACGGGATCCCTGGGAACTGGGGCCTCTCAGGTGGTTGCAGAGACCACCCTGCCCCCCCAAAAAGGTCTAGCAGAGTCACAACTGGACCTTGATTTTGCTTGGAAGGAGGGAGAAAAGGAGGGAGAAGTGAGGGAAGGAAGAATGAGAAGGGAAAGTAAGGGAGGGAAAAGGGAGGGGGAGAAAGGGAGGGAAGAAGGGAGGGAGGGAGGAAAGAAGAGGGGAAGGAAGGGGGGAAAGGGGAGGGGGATCCAAAAGCTGAGGGCATGTAGACATGGTGCCAACCGGATGCAGGATAGAAGGACCGGCCGGCACATAGTAAGTACCCCCCAGAAAAGGCCTTGAAGTGGCTGTGCCAGGGCAGCCCCACACCACTGCAGAGAGTGATGATGCCCCCTAAGAGGCAGGGAGGATAAGAGGCGTTGGTGGTATAGTGGTGAGCATAGCTGCCTTCCAAGCAGTTGACCTGTGTTGATTTCCCGGCCATCGCACTTGAATTTTACCTCCTCCAGTAGGCCTTCCCAAACTGAGCCCCCTCCTTCCTCTCCCCCTCCCCATCCCCCCGGCCTTACCTCCTTCCCCTCCCCACAGCACCTGTATATATGTATATATGCATTTATTACTCTATTTTATTTGTACATATTTATTCTATTTATTTTACTTTGTTAATATGTTTTGTTTTCTGTCTCCCCCTTCTAGACTGTGAGCCCACTGTTGGGTAGGGACCGTCTCTAGATGTTGCCGACTTGTACTTCCCAAGTGCTTAGTACAGTGTTCTGCACACAGTCGGCGGTCAATAAATAGGATTGAATTGAATTCCTCTCCTTCACCCCAAGCAGCATAAAAATGGCTGGGTCTGCCTGTTCTGGTCTGGCTACTGCCAGATTTCCTGCCTTCAGGGGGCTGCCAGCCTAAAACAGCCCTCTCACAAAAGCCTGCTCACAAGAGGGCCAGGCCAAAGTGTGCAATCGTGCGTGCACAAGCACACACACAAACCTTCTTAACCATCTGTAAAAAAGACAATTCCTTTCATTTTTGGTTATTTCTGAAGGTTCCCTCTTCCGCCTGCTCCAAGCTCCACACCCAAGGGGATGTTTACTCCATGCCAGTTTGGGAGAGTTAATTAGGACATCAAGTTGCCCCTCCCTCACCCCCCCTGCCCACTCACTCAAGGGATTTTTTTCCATGTTCCAGTCCTTCATCAGATGGTGTCAGAGGGTCTTGGAAGCCTCATTAGACTGATGATTGCCCACGTTTCAATAATAATAATACTGGCATTTATTAAGCGCTTACTATGTGCAAAGCACTGTTCTAAGCACTGGGGAGGCTACAAGATGATCAGGTTGTCCCACAGGGGGCTCACAATCAATCCCCATTTTACAGATGAGGTAACAGGCACAGAGAAGTGAAGTGACTTGCCCAGAGTCACACAGCTGGCAACTGGTGGAGCCGGGATTTGAACCCATGATCACTGACTCCAAAGGCCGTGATCTCTCAACTGAGCCATGCTGCTTCTCTGTTTCAACTCCAGCATGGGGCAAAAGCCTTCAGGAAACAGGGAATTAGAGTCAATCCCAACCTCCACAACAGAAGTGGGTGAGCCCCAGGCCCACAGAAACAGGGGAACCCACCTCGGGACCTGGGGCAGGGAGAGAGCGGGGAAGGGAAGATCATTTGGGTGCTCGATAGGGAATGGAGTTCTGGTTCCAGGCCCTTGGGCTGGCAGACGGCACCAGAAGCTGGGCGAGAGGCTGGGTATGGAAGGGTGGGGCCCCATCAGCTGGGCTACTGGGCCAGGGCTGGTGCCCCTGAGCCCCTGGACTGACTCCCATCGTATTTATTTCTCTGTTTATTTATTTTATTTGTACATATTTATTCTATTTATTTTATTTTGTTAATATGTTTTGTCGTCTTGTCTGTCTCCCCCTTCTAGGCTGTGAGCCCGCTGTTGGGTAGGGACCGTCTCTATATGTTGCCAGCTTGTACTTCCCAAGCACTCAGTACAGTGCTCTGCACACAGTAAGCGCTCAATAAATACGATTGAATGAATGAAATGAATGAATGAATCGTCCTTGTTGGGGGTTGAGGACACCATAATCCATGCTTTGTCTACTGAACCTGCTCCAGGTGGCATCTCTGGGCTCTCAGGGAGAGTGGGCTCGGCCCTGCCCTTCCCTCCCCTTCCCCACCTTGCCCCAGCCCTGCCCTGCTCTTCTATTTTGCTGCTACTTTGAAATACGGCTTCCTCCAACACTTCGTCTCGAAGCATAGTAACACATGGCCCTGGGAGTCAGAGGTCGTGGGTTCTAATCCCGGCTCCACCACTTGTCTGCTGTATTACCTTGGGCAAATCACTTCACTTCTCTGGGCCTCAATTTCCTCATCTGTAAAATGGGGATTAATACTGTGAGCCGCAGGTGGGACAGGGACTGTGTCCAACCCGATTTTCTTCTATCCACCCCAGCCCTTAGTACAGAGCCTGGCCCGCAGTAAGTGCATAACAAATACCAGAATTATTGTTACTATTATTGTTGTTGCAATCTTTACCTCTCTTTCTCCTTTTCTCCTTCTCTCTGTCTCTTTCTGCCCCATTTATCTCTTTCTTTCTGTCTCCCCTTCTCTCTCTGTTTCTGACTGTTTCTCTTTGTCTCTGAATCTCTGACTCTCCGTTTCTTTCTGTCTCCCCTTCTCTATCTGTTTCTGACTGTTTCTGAATCTGACTCCCCTTTTCTTTCTGTCTCTTTCTGCTCCTTTCTCTCTATCTCAATCTCTATGACTCTCTCTCCTCTTTGTCTCTGTCTTTGCCTCTGTCTCTGACCCCCTCTCTGTCTCAGTTTCTTTCTGTCTCTCTGACTGTATCTGTTTCTCTCTGTCTCACTATCTCTGTCCTCTCCGTGTCTTTGTCTCTCTATATCTCTGCCTCTCCCTCTGTCTCGGTCTCTCTCTCCGTGTCTCTCCCCCAGATCCCACCTTCTCTCCACAGTAAGAAGTGGTTCCTTCCACGTCTAGGTCAATCAGTCAGTCAATCAATGGTATTTATTGAGTGCTTACTATGTGCAGAACACTGTAATGAGTACTAGGGAGAGTACTTTACAATGGAATTAGCAGTCACATTCTCCACCCAGAAGGAAGCCCCCGTCAGAAACACCCCTACCTGCCCCAGAGACCCCCACGGACTCTGCTCCACCCTACAGAGAAGCAGTGTGGTTTAGTGGATAGAGCATGGGCCTGGGAATCCGAAGGACCTGGCTTTTAATTCCGGCTCCACCACTTGTCTGCTTGCTGTGTGACTTCGGACAAGTCACTTCACTTCTCTGGGCCTCAGTTCCCTCATCTGTAAAATGGGGAGCCCCATGGGGGACAAACATCCGTAATCATGTCCAACACAATTGGCTCGTATCTATCGCAGCACTTAGAACAGTGCCTGGAACATAGTAAGTACTTAAAAATACTATTATTATTATTATTATTACATTCATTTCATTTAATCGTATTTATTGAGCACTTACTGCATGCAAAGCACTGTAGTAAGCGCTTGGAAAGTACAATTCGACAACAGATAGAGACAATCCCTACCCAACAACAGGCTCACAGTCTAGAAAGGGGGGAGACAGACAACACCACGAAACAAGTAGACAGGCATCAGTAGCATAAAAAATAAATCAATAGAATTATCAATATATACACATTAATAAAACAAATAGAATAAGTTTGTTCATATATACATACACAAGTGTCGTAGCTGGGCCCAGGGCCCGGACCACCTCATCTCTTCTCTCTCTGCAGCCCCAGAGAGCCCCTGAGGATCTCCATCCTGGGTCAGCGGGTCTGGAGGAATGGGAGGGCCCGGCAAGAGGAGAGTCCATAAAATAGGAAGAAGTTTCCACAAAGCATCTCCCAACCCCAGAGAAACTGGCAGCTGCTGACTGAAGCCTTGCAGATAGCCTGCCCAGAGCTGCAGGCCTGGAACCCTTTCACCTGGCTGGAGTGATTTCTCCAGGTGGTCTCACGCTCTCTAGAGCCTTACAGATGTGCATCAGAGCCATGATTCAGTGCCTGCTCACCTGCCCCTCCTGTTTTCCCTGAGGATGATCACATGTCTGTTGTGAGACCTTGGGCAAATTACTTCTCTGGGCCTCATTTCCCTCATCTGCTAAATGGGGATTCAGTACCTTTACTCTCTCCCACTAAGACCATGAGCCCCATGTGGGATCTGATTATCTCATATAATAATAATAATGATGGCATTTATTAAGTGATTACTATGTGCAAAGCACTGTTCTAAGCACTGGGGAGGCTACAAGATGATCAGGTTGTCCCACGGGGGACTCACAGTCTTAATCCCCATTTTACAGATGAGGGAATTGAGGCACAGCGAAGTTAAGTGATTTGCCCAAAGTCACACAGCTGACAACTGGCAGAGCCTCGATTTGAACCCGTGACCTCTGACTCCAAAGCCCGTGCTCTTTCCATTTAGCCACGCTGCTTATCTACCCCAGCACTTAGTACAGTGCTTGGTACATAGTATTTGACAAAAACCACAGTTATTATTAGTATTATTAAGACCAAATTCTGGGCTTTCCAAGTAGTTCACCTCCCTCTCTACCTCCATTCCTTCTTCCCTTCCTTCCTCTACTCCTCCCTCTTTCCCTCTTCTCCCCCCTTCCCTCCTCCTTCCCCTCCTTCACTTCCCTCTCTCCCTCTCCATCCCATGCCTCCCTCTCTCCCCTGCTCCCTCCCTCCAGGACTCACTCCCTTATACCTCTGTCTCTCCCCCATCTTCATTCCCTCCCGCCTTTCCTTCCCTCTCTTGCTCCCTCTTTCCCTTTTATTACCCAAATAAATATAATACTGTTATTTGTGACTCCCCTGGTTTCCTGCCCGTTCTCAGAAATCCAGGAGTCAGGATGGAAGACAATCACTGTTTATGGAACTTTTAATAGCGAAAAGACATATGACATAATATCAATAGACAAGAATTCCCTAACAATGATAAGTAAAACATCACAAGTGTTTTAGTGCAGAAAGATGAAGTCGGCCATACAGATTCTCTGGAGAAAACCGCCCAGCCCACAGTAGAGCAATATGTCACACAAATCCTGTTGCTAAAGCATCGTGGGGGTTTCTAGCCAAATAAAGTGATCTATCACCCAAATTCTCTGCAGGTAAAATCTCAACCCAGCAGGAGCCCTCAGGAAGATTTTTTTTAAAAAAAATGGCATTTGTTAAGCGCTTACTATGCACCAGGCACTGTTCTAAGTGCTGGAATAGATACAAAATAACCGCATGGGGCTCACAGCCTTAGTCCCCATTTTACAAATGAGGTCATAGAGGCACAAAGAAGTTAAGTGACATGCCCAAGGTCACACGACAGATGAATGGCAGAGCAGGAATTAGAATCCAGGTCCTTCTGATTCCCAGGCTCGTGCTCCATCCACTGGGCCGCACTGCCTCTCTCTTCCAAGCCTCTTAGTTTTGGGATCTAAAGATGGAGCAGGACAGTTTTTCCCTTCTGGGAGATCTCTCTCTCCCCTGGGATCGTTGGAGTTTTCTCTCCAAGATGGATGATTAAGTGCCTTGATTTTCACGGGTCAGTTACTGCTCAATATCCACTGAGGTTTGTGCTGCCGTTTGGCTTGGCCGATTTCCTAGATGTTTTACAGGAAATGTTGTTAATTGCCAATTATTGTTCGGCTCCTGGAGAGAGGCCTGGGCCATGAAAGAAAACATTTTGGTTTTATAAGCTCTCTCTAGTTTCCCCTCTGTTCCAGAAAGTGCCCATTTGTTCCCACACGAATCAAAAATACTCCCAGCTTCCCCATTTGCGAAGCCTTGGTCCATTTGCCCTAAAATGCGCCCTTGTGGTCTTAGGGTTGAGGTGGGCCTCGGCCCACGACTGCAGATCCTTCTGGATTTTCTCGGGCCTTTGGCTCTGCAGCCTGACTAGGCCAGGCCCTCTCTGCCCACCTTGGTTTTGGATGTCCCTGGCTTCCCCCTAAGACAGAATGAGTGGGGGGCCTGATAGGGCAGAGAGAGGCGGGGGGATCTGGGAATGGAGAGGGGGTAGGTGGGAGAATTGGACAGGTGATGGAGATGAGAGGGGAGAAAGTGTTGGGAGAGTCGGGCCAGCCGTGAGCCTGCGGGACAGCAGGGAGAAACCCAGTCGGGGAAGGGCGTGATGGCAGGTGGGAGCTTGTAGCCTGGCCATGAGAAGTGGTGCAGGGAGGGTGCGGCGAGGGGGTCCAAGGAGAAGGACCTGGAAAGAAGGGAAAAAGGTGGAAAAATCGGGGCTAGAGGGCTGAGATATGGACCCTCACCCTGAAAATGTGCAACTGCAAAGCTGCATAAAGTTCCTGAGGCAGCTGGAAAAATGGGAGAGAGCAGGGAAGAGCAGGAGAAAGCAGAAGAAAGCAGTGGAGAGTGGGGGAGCTCAGGACACAGCAGGGAAGAACAGGAAAGAGCAGGGGAGCTCAGGGGAGAGCAGGGGAGCTTAGTGGTTAGAGCACGGGCCTGGGCATCAGAAAGACCTGGGTTCTAATTTCGGCTCCACCCCTTTTCTGCTGTGGGATCATGGGCAGGTCATTTCACTCCTCTGTGCTTCAGTTACCTCATCTGTAAAATGGAGATTAAGACTGTGAGCCTTATGTGAGACAGGGACTATGTCCAATCCAATTAACTTGTATCTACCCCAATGCTTAGTACAATGCCTGACTCATAGTAAGTGCTTAGCAAATACCACAGTTATCATTATTATTATTCTTGTTAGGAGAGAGCAGGAGAGAGCAGTTGCTCCCCGGTCACTGTTCAGTGGCAGGATTTTAATTGGTCTCACTCTGGCTTGGGATTCTTTGGTAATTACAGCTCTTCGATGTTTTAATTTTCTTGTTTAATTTCATCAATTTGCCATCAAACTAGCCTGGGCCCTTGTTTATCTCTAAATTGTGCACATTGCGGGCGAGGCTACAAACTGAATACAGGACTGCTGACCTTGCCGTCCCCTTTGGACCCGGCTCACTGCCTCTTTTTATTCATTGGTGGTGTTGACTGAGCACTTGGTACGTGCAGAGCACTGTACCGAGAGCACCTGGGAGAGTATAATAGAGTAAGTTGTCACAGTCTCTCTCTTTTTGGTGTGTTGCCTCTCCATCTCTCTGGGCCACTATCTCTGTGCTTCTCTGGGACTATTGGTGTCTCTGTTTCTCATCTGCCTGGGTTTCTTTCTGTAACTCTTTCTTACCTGCTTGGCTGCTTCTGTGTCTCTGGGATCTGTCTCTGAGACCTATCTTTCTGTCTCCCTCAGATTCTGCCATTTTCTACTCCTGAAGTTCCCTCTCTCTCTCCTTCCTCCACCCTTCCCACTCACCGCCCCCCACACAGTGAGAAACAGCATGGCCTAGTGAAGCAGCATGGCTTCATGGAAAGAGCATGTTCTTGGGAGTCAGATGTTGTGGGTTCCAATCCTGGCTCTGCCACTTGTCAGCTGTGGGACCTTGAGCAATTCACTTCTCAGTGCCTCAGTTACCTCATCTGGAAATTGGGGATGAAGACTGTGAGCCCCACGTGGGACAACCCGATTACTTTGTATCTACCCCAGCGTTTAGAACAGTGCTTGCCAATTATGTTGCCAATTTGTACTTCCCAAGCGCTTAGTACAGTGCTCTGCACACAGTAAGCGCTCAATAAATACGATTGATGATGATGATGATGCTTGGCACATAGTAAGCACTTAAATACCAACATTATTATTATTATCATTAGAAAATAAAGCACAGGATTTGGAGTCATGACATCTGATTTCTAATCTGCCCCTTGCCTACTCTGTGATCTTGGACAAGCCACTTAACTTTTCTGTGCCTCAGTTTCCTTATCTGTAAAATGGGGAATCGATGCTTGTTCTCCTTCCTCCTTAAACTGTGAGCATCATGAGGGACTGATTGTGTCTGACCTAATTATCTTAAACCTACCCTAGCATTTAGTACAGTGCTTGGCACATAGTAAGCACTCCACAAATACCTTGCAATTATTGTAATTACTGTTATGGTTATTATTATTTGTCTGGGTTTCCTTGTTTCAGTCCCAAACACTTTTCCTTACCCCGTGCTCCTTGGGCCCTGAATTCTTCAACCCTTCCTGCCCTCGTGGCCGGGAACCGCAACATTGTAGCTGTTTTTCTTCTGGGGGGTCCACGGGGAAGATACACCAGCCCCTCTGATTAATCGATCCGTCATATTTATTGAGCACTTACTGTGTGCAGAGCACTGTACTAAGTGCTTGGGAGAGGACGATATAATAGAGCTGGTAGACCAGGTGCCTGCCTTCAAGAAGCTGACAGACTAGAGTCTATAAATCCCCAAGTTTCAGCCTCTGATGGTGTCAAGCGGTGGTGGAGTTTGAGCCTAGAAATCCACTAGAATGGAAGTTCTTTGGGGGCCTGGCAATGGTCTAGGGGTCCTCTATCACTTTCCCAAGCGCTCAGTACAGTGCACGGCCCCCAGAGGGTGCTCAGTATGTTCCATCAATACTACTACTGGAAGCAGTGTGGCCTTGTAGAAAGAGCAAGGAACTGGGAGTCGGAAGCCCTGGGTTCTAATTCCCGTTCAGGCACTTGTCTACTTGTTTTGTTTTGTTGTCTGTCTCCGCCTTCTAGACTGTGAGCTCGTTGTTGGGTAGGGACTGTCTCTATATGTTGCCAACTTGTACTTCCCAAGCGCTTAGTAATAATAATAATAATAATAATAATAATAATAAATGATGGCATTTAAGCGCTTACTATGTGCAAAGCACTGTTCTAAGTGCTGCGGGGAGATACAAGGTAATCAGGTTGTCCCACATGGAGCACACAGTCTTCATCCCCATTTGACAGATGAGGTTACTGAGGCACAGAGAAGAGAAGTGGCTTGCCCAAGTTCACACAGCTGACAAGTGGTGGAGGGGGATTTGAACCCATGACCTCTGACTCCCAAGACCATGCTCTTTCCACTGAGACAGTGCTCTGCACACAGTAAGCGCTCAGTAAATACGATTGGATGAATGAATTGTCTGATGAGTGACCTTGGGCAAGTCACTTCACTTCTCTGGGCTTTAGTACCCTCATCTACAAAACGTGCATCCACCTGTTTAGACTGGGAGCCCCACGTGGGACCTGATGATCCCCTATCACTCCCAACACTTAGTACAGTGCTTGGCACCTAGAAAGAGCTTAACAGATACCACAATTTGATGATGCTGATGACAATGACGACGGTTCTGGATCCATCATCATATATAACCCTGTATATATGTTTATACAGATTTATTGCTCTATTTATTTTACTTGTACATATTCACTATTCCGTTTATTTTGTTAATGATGTGCATCTAGCTTTATTTCTATTTGTTCTGACGACTTGACACCTGTCCACATGTTTTGTTTAGTTTTGTTGTCTGTCTCCCCCTTCTAGACTGTGAGCCCGTTGTTGGGTAGGGACCGTCTCTATATGTTGCCAACTTGGACTTCCCAAGTGCTTAGTACAGTGCTCTGCACACAGTAAGCGCTCAGTAAATACGAATGAATGAATGAATGAATGAATGAATGGCAGGGACAGTGTCATCTCTGTGGCCCTGACCCATGGACGTCCAGCACTGTTCCTGCCCCCCAGCAAGCCCGCACGTGCCTTGGTCCCTTGGAGTTCCTTCAGGGGCCTGGGCTCCCCAATCCTGACTTCCTGGAAAAAGGAAATGACTCCAGAGGGCCCCCCAAAAAGCGTTCAGTACACTGCTCCACGAGAGGGGAGCGCTCATTCATTCAATCACACTTACTGAGCGCTTACTGTGTGTAGAGTGGAGAAGCAGCATGGCATAGTGAATACAGCATGGGCCTGGGAATCAGAAGGTCATGGGTTCTAATCCCGGCTCCGCCACTTGTCGCTCTGTGGCCTTAGGCAAGTCACTTCACTTCCCTGTGCCTCAGTTACCTCCTCTGTAAAACGGGGGTTGAGACTGTGAGCCCCACATTGGACAGAGACTGTGTCCAACTTGATTTGCTTGTATCCACCCCAGCGCTTAATACAGTGCCTGGCGCACAGTAAGAGCTTAACAAATACCATCCTAATCTTTAAATGTTGTTGATGGTGCCGGTGTTCAAAGAGTGAGATGTGGAGTGTGGGGCAGGGCCAGTCTCCCAGACAGAGAGGATGAAGGAGAGCAGTCCCTCCAACTCAGCCCCATGGGCCTGCCCAGGATTCATGGCCCTGGAAGGAGCGGAGGATTTTCAGTAGATCACACATTACATCATGTCACAAACTCCAACAAAAACCATGTTCATTCATTCATTCATTCATTCGTATTTATTGAACGCTTCCTGTGCGCAGAGCACTGTACTAAGCGCTTGGGAAGTACAATTCGGCAACATATAGAGACGGTCCCCACCCAACAACGGGTTCACAGTCTAGAAAGGGGAGACAGACAACAAAACAAAACATGTAGACAGGTGTCAAAATCGTCAGAACAAATAGAATTATAGCTACACGCGCAACATTAACAAAATAAAAAGAATAGTAAATATGTACAAGTGAAATAGAGTAATAAATCTGTACAAATATATACAAGTGCTGTGGGGAGCCTGAATGCCCTCCCTCCGCACATCCGCCAAGCTAGCTCTCTTCCTCCCTTCAAAGCCCTACTGAGAGCTCACCTCCTCCAGGAGGCCTTCCCACACTGAGTCCCCTCTTTCCTCTCCCTCTCCTCATCCCCCCTGCCCAACCTCCTTCCCCTCCCCACAGCACCTATATATATGTTTGTACAGATTTATTACTCTATTTATTTTACTTATACATGTTTACTATTCTATTTATTATGTTAATGATGTGCATCTAGCTTTACTTCTATTTATTCTGTTGACTTGACACCTGTCCACATGTTTTGTTTTGTTCCCTGTCTCCCCCTTCTAGACTGTGAGCCCGTTGTTGGGTAGGGACCGTCTCTGTATGTTGCCGACTTGTCCTTCCCAAGCGCTTAGTACAGTGCTCTGCACACAGTAAGTGCTCAATTAATACGATTGAATGGATGATTGAGGGGAAGGAGGTAGGGCCGGGGGGATGGGGAGGAGGAGAGGGAAAGGGGGCTCAGTCTGGGATGGCTTATGGCAGATTTCTCTGCTTCCCAGGAGCTCCTATCAATGGGATGCAAAAATAGGAGCCCAGGGGCACCTTTGTTCTTCCCAGACTAAGCCCCACTTTTTTTATGGCATTTATTAAGCACTTACTATGTGCAAAGCACTGTTCTAAGCGCTGGGGAGGTTACAAGGTGATCAGGTTGTCCTACGTGGGACTCACAGTCTTCATCCCTATTTTCCAGATGAGGTAACTGAGGCGCAGAGAAGTTAAGTGACTTGCCCAAAGTCACACTGCTGACAATTGGCAGAGTCGGGATTTGAACCCATGACCTCTGACTCAAAAGCTCGGGCTCTTTCCATTGAGCCACGCTGCTTCTCTACACTTTTCCTCATCTCCCATTCCCTTCTGCATCACCCTGACTTGCTCCCTTTTCTCTTCCCCACTCCCAGCCGCACAGAACTTATGTACGTAGCTGGAATTTTATTTATTGATATTAATGTCTGTTTCCCCCACTGTAGACTGTAAGCCCATTGTGGGCAGGGAACAGTGCTCTGCACATAGTCAGCGCTCAATAAATACGATCGAATGAATGAATGAATGTGACTGTTTCTTGCCATGTCGTACTCTCCCAAGTGCTTAGTCCAGTGCTCTGCACACAGAAAGCGCTCAGTAAATACAGTTGAATGAATGAATAAATAAATGAGTGTTGATCTGTCGATGATGGAAGATGGTGGGTATCACCATGATGGCATAAATATATTCAATTTTATTAATGTCTGTCTGCCTTTCTAGACTGTAAACTCAATGTGGGCAGGGAATGTGTTTATTGTTATATTGTATTCTCCCAAGTGCTTAGAATAGTTCTCTGCACACAGTAAATGCTCAATAAATATGATTGAATGAATGACTGAATTTGTTAAGCACATACGTGTGGCTCCGTGGAAAGAGCCTGGGCTTGGGAGTCAGAGGTCATGGGTTCTAATCCCAGCTTTGCCACTTGTCAGCTGTGTGACTTTGGGCAAGTCACTTTACTTCTCTGGGCCTCAGTTCCCTCATCTGTAAAATGGGGATTAAAACTGTGAGCCCCCCGTGGGACAACCTGATCACCTTGTAACCTCCCCAGCGCTTAGAACCGTGCTTTGCACATAGTAAGTGCTTAACAAATGCTACTATTATTATTATTATTATTATCTGATTACCTTCTATCCCCCCCAGTGCTTAGAACAGTGCTTGGCACCTGTAAGCGCTTAACAAATACCATCATTATTATTATTATTACACATTGATCTTACCACTGGGGTAGTTAGAAGTTAATTTTGTTGGGCACAGTCCCCGTCCCACATGGGGATAAGAATAATAATAATAATGGCATTTATTATCATTTAAGACTGGGGATGCACAGTCTTAGTAGAAGGGGGGACCAAGTATTGAATCCCCATTGCGCAGTAGAGGAAACCGAGACCCAGAAGTTAAGTCGCTTGCCTTGCTCAGCCACTTGTCTGCTGTGTGACCTTGGGTAAGTCACTGCACTTCTCTGGGCCTCAGTTGCCTCATCTGTGAAATGGGGATTAAGACGGTGAGCCCTACGTGGGACCTGATTAGCTTGTGTCTACCCAAGTGCTTAACCTCTCAGGATCGCACCTGGAGAGTTTCCAGGTTCCACGAGTTTCCACGAGAAGCAGCGTGGCTCAGTGGAAAGAGCCCGGGCTTTGGAGTCAGAGGTCATGGGTTCGAATCCTGGCTCCACCACTTGTCAGCTGTGTGACTTTGGGCAAGTCACTTCACTTCATTTCTCTGGGCCTCAGTTCCCTCATCTGGAAAATGGGGATTCAGTCTGTGAGCCCCACGTGGGACAACTCGATTACCTTGTATCTACCCCAGCGCTTAGAACATTGCTTGGCACATAGAAAGTGCTTAATAAATGCCATTATTATTATTATTTCCAGTCCTCTACCAGTCTCGGCTAAGGGAGGGAGAGTCAAGCAGAGGCCTGTCTATTCCATTCTTAGCTTGGGCAGTGGCTAGCGAGGGGAAGGCAATCTGCTACAAGTCAAAACTCACCTGTACTAGGCAGCAGCTGCAGGGGAGAGAGTTGAGGGTGGAAAGTCAGGTTTACTGTGCGGAAGGAGTATTTTTACCAAGAAAACTCTATGGATACACTACCAGAACGATCGCTGTTAGAGGTGGGGTGTTGTGGGAGAGATGCCACAACATTAGGAGGCCTTCCCAGACTGAGCCCCTTCCTTCCTCTCCCCCTCGTCCCCCTCTCCAACCCCCCACCTTACCTCCTTCCCTTCCCCACAGCACCTGTATATATGTATATATGGCTGTACATATTTATTACTCTATTTATTTATTTTACTTGTACATATCTATCCTATTTATTTTATTTTGTTTGTATGTTTGGTTTTGTTCTCTGTCTCCCCCTTTTAGACTGTGAGCCCACTGTTGGGTAGGGACTGTCTCTATGTGTTGCCAATTTGTACTTCTAAAGCGCTTAGTAAAGTGCTCTGCACATAGTAAGCGCTCAATAAATACGATTGATGATGATGATGATGATGATGATGCGCTCATGGCATTGCTATGGGTCAGAGACGACAACGGCATAACACAAGACCCTCCTTCCTCTCCCCATCCCCCCTGCCTTACCTCCTTCCCCTCCCCACAGCACCTGTATATATGTATATATGTTTGTACGCATTTATTACTCTTATTTCTACATATTTATTCTAATTATTTTATTTTGTTAATATGTTTTGTTTTGTTCTCTGTCCCCCCCTTCTAGACTGTGAGCCCACTGTTGGGTAGGGACCGTCTCTAGATGTTGCCAACTTGTACTTCCCAAGCACTTAATACAGTGCTCTGCACACAGTAAGCTCTCAATAAATACAATTGAATGAATGAATGAAGACCCCATAGCTTAGTACAGTGCCTGACATATAGTAAGCGCTTGATCTCCCCCTTTAAGACAGTGAGCCCACTGTTGGGTAGGGACTGTCTCTATATGTTGCCAACTTGTACTTCCCAAGTGCTTAGTACAGTGCTCTGCACACAGTAAGCGCTCAATAAATATGATTGATTGATTGATTGATAAATACCATAAAAAAAATTCCCAAGGTGCCCAGCCCAACTTTACAATCTCTGGCCATGCACTAAGTGCTGAATTTCTGAGACGTGGCCTTGACGTCATATTAGAAAACGAGACAACATCGTAAACACGGGGAAGTCACGGTGAGCGCACTTAATATGAAAGCAGATGATGAACTTACCCTGTCTTGGTCCCCCAAAGCAAGCAAGGTACATGATAAAAGAAAGAGAAGCAGCATGGTCTGGTAATTAGAGTACAGTCCTGGAGTCAGAAGGTCCTGGGTTTTAAACCCGGATCTACCACTTACCTGCTGAGTGACCTTGGGCAAGTCACAGCTTCTCCGGGCCACAAGTACCTCATCTGTAGAATGGGGAATGAGGCTATGGGACATGGACTGTGTCCATCCAACTTGATTTGCTTGTATCTAAAAAAAAGAGACATTTTTTTGTGTCTGTCATTCCCCTGTCATATTGTCAACTCCTGAGCACAGGGATCATGCCCTTTTCCCTTATTGCAATCAATCAATCAGTCGTATTTATTGAGCGCTTACTGTGTGCAGAGCACTGTACTAAGCACTTGGGAAGTACAAGTTGGCAACATATACAGTTCCTACCCAACAGCAGGCTCACAGTCTAAAAGGGGGAGACAGAGAACAAAACCAAACATACTAACAAAATAAAATAAATAGAATAGATATGTACTAGTAAAATAACTAAATAAATAAATAGAGTAATAAATATGTACAAACATATATACGTATAGAGTGCTTTGCACACAGTAGGTGTTCAGCAAACATTCTTGATCGCACTTGTTTAGGATTACACGAATCCTAGTTTTAGATTTATCGTTGGTCGTGGACTGCTGACCCTGATCACAGGATTCCGGCTGGCTGCCTCGCTCAGTCAGACAGTCCATCATATTTACTGAGCGCTTACTGTGTGCAGAGCACTATACTAAGCACTCGGGAGAGCATAGTATAACAATAAACAGACACATTCCCTGCCCACAGCAGGATTAGAGTCTAGAGGAGTCTTCACCATATACAGAGAAGCAGCGTGGCTCAGTGGAAAGAGCACGGGCTTGGGAGTCAAAGGTCATGGGTTCAAATCCCGGCTCCGCCAACTGTCAGCTGTGTGACTTTGGGCAAGTCACTTCACTTCTCTGTGCCTCAGTTCCCTCATCTGTAAAATGGGGGTTAAGACTGTGAGCCCCCCCGAGGGACAACCTGATCAGCTTGTAACCTCCCCAGCACTTAGAAGAGGGCTTTGCACATAGTAAGCACTTAATAAATGCCATTATTATCATTTTTTTTCATCACGCCTTCCTGGCAAAGGGATGTGGTTGTGGGGGTAAAGGAACCCACTGTTTCCAGCTACCTATGGTGAGGTAGGGGCTGGAGAAGGAGCAGTGAGGGAGACTGGGCTAACCCGGACCCTGACCCTAACCTTAATAACCACAATCCCCAAATAATAATAAATAATAAATAATGATGGTTTTTGTTAAGCATTTACTATGTGCAAAGCACTGTTCTAAGCTCTGGGGAGGATACAAGGTGATGAGGTCATCCCACGGGGGGCTCGCAGTCTTAATCCCCATTTTACAGATGAGGTAACTGAGGCCCAGAGAAGTGAAGTGACTTGCCCAAAGTCACATAGCTGACAACTGGCCCTTCCCGCTTCCCCTTCTAGACTGTGAGCCCACTGTTGGATAGGGATGGTCTCTATATGTTGCCGGCTTGTAATAATAATAATAATAAAGGCATTTGTTAAGTGCTTACTATGTGCAAAGCACTGTTCTAAGCACTGGGGAGGATACAAGGTGATCAGGTTGTCCCCCATGGGGCTCCCAGTCTTAATCCCCATTTTACAGATGAGGTAACTGAGGCCCAGAGAAGTGAAGTGACTTGCCCAAAGTCACACAGCTGACAAGTGGTGGAGCTGGGATTTGAACCCCTGACCTCTGACTCCAAAGCCCAGGCTCTTTCCATTTAGCCACGCCGCTTCTGACTTGTACTTCCCAAGTGCTTAGTACAGTGCTCTGCGCACAGTAAGCGCTCAATAAATATGATTGAATGAATTGGCAGAGCAGGGATATGAACCCATGACCCCTGACTGCCAAGGCTCTTTCCATTGAGCCACGCGGCTGCTCATAATCTATCCCAAATCCGAATGCGGTCTCATCCCGAACCCAGTTTCAGAGGTCACCAAATCGAAAGCCCTTCTCCAAGAGCCCTCTGACCCTCTCCTATGCCAGACACAAACAATCAATCAATCAATCATATTTATTGAGCGCTTACTGTGTGCAGAGCTCTGTACTAAGTGCTTGGGAAGTACAAGTTGGCAACATGTGGTCGCCCTTAGTCTCACCCTTAAAACGATGAGGGATTTCTCCATAGAGTAAGCATAATCCCAGCCTTCTGCTGCCTCACCAACTCCAAGTGGACAAAACCAGAGGAAGAATGGAACAATTTATTGAAATATTAATATTTCCCCATTGCCGTTAGCGTAACTAACGGCGGGGTAACAGGGCTCTTTATTCTCATCGACTCCTATTCGTCCCACGTTTATGAAAATCCATTAAAAAAGAAGAACCACAAACACTTTCCCCTGAAAAGATGAAAGGAGACAGATTCTTTGTGAATTTTTAATCTGTAAAATAGAGAGCGGGGTGCTTGTAAAACACAATTACGGCCCATCAATATTTAAGATCACTTTCTTTGCTTAATCTGATTTTTAACCTTTTTTAAACAATGCACCTGTAACATTTATGAGCATCTTACGTAAGCCGCCTTCTGACGTCGGGGAAAATCATCTCAACTTAATGCGCTCCTCCTCTTCTTGCCAGTGAATTCCCTCAGTTTCCATTTCATCTGGGTACTAATCTTTTCTCCTGTTTTGCCTGGATCCGAGGAAGTGTTTGTATTGAATTGCTGCCATTCTGGAGCTTCCATTAAAGAAATCAAGGCAAAAGGATCTGTGTGGAATACAAGTCCCAGCATAGTTGGTTTTGGTAAATAAAGCCATTTTCATCCATTCATTCAATGGTATTTATTAAGTGCTTACTATGTGCAAAGCTCTGTATTAAGAATTTGGGAGAGTATGATATTCATTCATTCATTCATTCAATCGTATTTATTCATCATCATCATCATCAATCGTATTTATTGAGCGCTTACTGTGTGCACAGCACTGTACTAAGCGCTTGGGAAGTGCAAGTTGGCAACATATAGAGACAGTCCCTAGCCAACAGCGGGCTCACAGTCTAGAAGGGGGAGACAGACAACAAAACAAAACATATTAACAAAATAAAATGAATAGAATAAATATGTACAAGTAAAATAGAGTAATAACAAGTAAAATAGAGTAATATGACAACAAACAGACGCTTTGGAGTCAGAGGTCATGGGTTCGACTCCCGCTCCACCACGTCAGCTGTGTAACCTTGGGAAAGTCACTTAACTTCTCTGAGCCTCAGTTACCTCATCTGTAAAATGGGGATTAAGACTGTGAGACCCACGTGGGACAACCTGATCACTTTGTATCCCCCAAGCGCTTAGAACAGTGCTTTGCACATAGTAAGCGCTTAACAAATGCCAACATTATTATTCTCTGTCCACAGTGTGTTCAAAGTCTAGACAGTGAGCTCACAGTCTAACCATTTCCTGCCCTACCCTTCCCTGTCTTCCTGGAATAACTAATATGCTGGGGCAAGTCACTTCAAAAGTCTGTACCTCAGTTATCTCATCTGTAAAATGGGCATTAAGACCGTGAGCTCCATGTAGGACATGGGTTGTGTCCAACCTTATTAGCTTTTATTGACCCTGGAGCTTAGTACAGTACCTGGTACATAGTAAGCACTTAACAAATATCACTGAAAAAAAGTAGGGGAGGACTAGAAAAGACATATATGTCTCTCTTGTGCCCTATAGAGTGTGAGCTCCATGAGGGCAGGAATTGTGCCTCATGTTTCAGTTGTATTTTCCCAAATGTTTAGTACAGTGAAGTGCACCCAGTGGACGCTCAGCAAATCAGTCAATCAATCAATGGTATTTATTGAGCACTTACTGTGTTCAGAGCACTGTATTGGAAGAGTAGATTGTACTCTACTTGATTGTACTGAGTACTGATTGATTTGAGTATTTGATTGTACTCAAATTGTACTCATTTGGAAGAGTACAACAGATTGGTAGACACATTCCCTTCCCACAGGGAACATACAGTCTAGAGGGGGAGACAGACACTAATAGAGCTCACCTCCTAAAAGAGGCCTTCCCAGATTGAGCCCCCTTTTTCCTCTCCTCCTCCCCATCACTCCCACCCTACCTTCTTCCCCTCCCCACAGCACCTGTATATATGTTTCTACAGGTTCATTACTCTATTTTACTTGTACATATTTATTATTCTATTTATTTTGTTAGTGATGTGCATTTAGCTTTAATTCTATTTGTTCTGACGACTTGACGCCTGTCCACATGTTTTGTTTTGTGGTCTGTCTCCCCCTTCTAGACTGTGAGCCCACTGTTGGGTAGGGACCGTCTCTATATGTTGCCAACTTGGACTTCCCAAGAGCTTAGTACAGTGCTCTGCACACAGTAAGTGCTCAATAAATACTATTGAATGAATAAATGAATGAATAATAACAGATATTAATTGTCAACAGACAATGACTCTCCCCTCTCAAAGCCCCCTCGTCCCCCTCTCCATCCCCCCCATCTTACCTCCTTCCCTTCCCCACAGCACCTGTATATATGTATATATGTTTGTACATATTTATTACTCTATTTATTTTACTTTTACATATCTATTCTATTTATTTTATTTTGTTAGTATGTTTGGTTTTGTTCTCTGTCTCCCCCTTCTAGACTGTGAGCCCACTGTTGGGTAGGGACTGTCTCTATATGTTGCCAGCTTGTACTTCCCATGCACTTAGTACAGGGCTCTGCACACAGTAAGCGCTCAATAAATATGATTGATTGATTGATTGATTGAAGGCACATCTCCTCCAAGAGGCCTTCCCTGACTAATCCCTCCTTTCTCCTTTTCTCCCACTCTCTTCTACATCCCCCCTAACAGCTCCACAGCACTTATGTACCTATCTATAATTTATTTATTGATATTAATGTCTGTCTCCTCCTCTAGACTGTAAGCTCGTGGGCAGGGAATGTGTCTGTTGCATTGTTATATTGTACTCTCCCCAGCGCTTAGTACAGTGCTCTGCCCACAGTAAGTGCTCAATAAATATGATTGACTGACAGAGTCCAGCCTGACGAGGCACAGTAGGAAAGCCGAAAGGCCCAGTCTGACGGCCCAGAGGGCATCCGGTTTAGGCTTTTAGTTCTTTCCCGGGACTTAATCCACCGCTTTGTACATAGTAAGAGCTAAATAAATACTACTAGTGATAATTGCAGTAGTTTTGAAGGGTTTACTATGTGCCGAGCATTCTACTTAATGCTGTAGTAGACACAAGGTAATCAGAGTGGACACCACCCTGATGCTAAGGGGTCGTAGTGCATCGTCCCCCAGTCCCCATCCCGAGGACTAGTGGATAGAGCATAGGCCCGAGAGTCAGAAGGTCATGGGTTCTAATTCCGGCTCCGCCACTTGCCTGCTGTGCGACTTTGGGCAAGTCACTTCACTGTGCCTCAGTTACCTCATCATCTGTAAAAATGGAGATTAAGACTGCGAGCCCCACGTGGGACAACCTAATAGCCTTGTATCTACCCCAGTGCTTAGACCAGTTCTGGGCACGTAGTAAGCTCTTGACAGATACCATCACCATCACCATCATCATTCTCCGGGCCTCATTTATCCCACCTGTAAAATGGGGATTGAGACTGTGAACCCCATGTGGAACAAGGACTGTGTCCCAGCTGATTTTCTTGTATCCACCCCAGAGCTTAGTTCAGTGCCCGGCACTTAATGCTTAACAAATACCATCATCATTCTTTTTATTATTATTATTATCACTTGTTCATTCAATCGTATACAAAGCGCTTGGAAAGTACAATTCGGCAACAGACCCCCTCCCCCCGCCAGACCACATGGCTCCAGAGAGCAACAGCGTGGCTCAGTGGAAAGAGCCCGGGCTTGAGAGTCAGAGGACGTGGGTTCTAATCCCGATTCTGCCATCCGTCCGCTGTGTGACCTTGGGCAAGCCGCTTCACTCCTCTGTGCCTCAGTTCCCTCATCTGGAAAATGAGGATGAAGATTATGAGCCCCCCGTGGGACAATCTTAATCCCCATTTTACAGATGAGGTAAGTGAGGCACAGAGAAGTTAAGTGACTTGCCCAAAGTCACACAGCTGACAAGGGGCGGAGCATTAGAGAAGCAGTGTGCCTCAGTGGAAAGAGCCCGGGCTTTGGAGTCAGAGGTCTTGAGTTCGAATCCCGGCTCCGCCACATGTCTGCTGTGTGACCTTGGGCAAGTCACTTCACTTCTCTGAGCCTCAGTTACCTCATCTGTAAACTGGGGATTGACTGTGAGCCCCACGTGGGACAACCTGATCACATTGTATCCCCCTCAGCGCTTAGAACAGTGCTATGCACATAGTAAGCGCTTAACAAATGCCATTATTATTATTATTATTATTATTCTATTTATTTTATCAATGATATGTATATATCTATAATTTTATTTTTTATATTGATGCCTGTCTACTTGTTTTGTTTTGTTGTCTGTCTCCCCCCTTCCAGACTGTGAGCCCATTGTTGCTTGTCTCCATTTGTTGCCGAATAAACGCTTAATAAATGCTATCATTATTATTATTATTAGAGCCAGCCCGTTCACCCTACGCCCTCCTCCAACAAGCTGATTTGTGCTGGGCTTCTCCCCTCCATTCCCTCAATGCCTAGGGAGGGGGAAGAAGGCCATAGGGACCGTCTCTCTACGTTGCCTACTTCCCAAGCGCTTAGTCCAGTGCTCTGCACACAGTAAGCGCTCAATAAATACGATCGAACGAATGAACCCTGAAGTCGTAGCGGAGAGGGAAGTTGGTTAGAGCTGGAGTCTGTAGGCCTGTGGCTCCTGACTCATCTTCTGATGAGGGGACGTGGGCCGCCGGAGTTATTAATATAGGGTTGGCCGGCCTCCGCTCCACCAGTGTATCTGTCGGCGGCCTCGCTGCCTCCGCACTGTCCGCCTGTCTCTGGGTAATTATAGACCGTCCGAATCCGCAGTCGGGCTCCACCGCTGCCCTTCCCAGGGCCGGGCTGGGCCGGGAATGTCAGGGGCTTTAGCCGGTGCTCTCCGGGCCTGAGCTTCTTGGGCAAAGAGCCCAGGCCTGGGTTCTAATTCAGGCTTTACCACTTTCCCTCCGTGTGACCTTTGGCAAATCACTTCAATCAATCAATCGTATTTACTGAGCGCTTACTATGTGCAGAGCACCGTACTCAGCGCTTGGGAAGTACAAGTTGGCAACATATAGAGACAGTCCCTACCCAACAGTGGGCTCACAATCTAAAAGACTTCACTTCTCCTCGCCTCGGTCACTTCACTTCTCCTTGCCTCGGTGTCCTCAACTGCTTCCAGAAGCAGCGTGGCTCAGTGGAAAGAACCCGGGCTTGGGAGTCAGAGGTCAGGGGTTCAAATCCCGGCTCCGCCACTTGTCAGCTGTGTGACTTTGGGCAAGTCATTTAACTTCTCTGGGCCCCAGTTACCTCATCTGTAAAATGGGGATTAAGACTGCGAGCCCCCCGTGGGACAACCTGATCACCTTGTAACCTCCCCAGTGCTTAGAACACTGCTTTGCACATAGTAAGTGCTGAATAAATGCCATTATTATTATAAAATGGGGATTTATTGCCTGCCCTCTCTCCTGCTTAGACTGTGAGCCCCAAATGGGACAAGGACTAGATCTGATCTGATTATCCTGTATCTACCCCAGTGCTTAATACAGTGCTGAGCACATAATAAGTCCTTAGCAAGTGCCACAATTATCATTATCATGGTTGTTGTTGTTATGATGTTGGATGGCCAACTCAAAACAGTGAGGCCGGACATCCAGGAGGGTCACCATCCAGCCGTCTTTCAGGCCAGACAGAGAAGGCAATTTATCAGTGGCGTTGTTGATTGCCCAGTACATGCTAGGCACTGTACTAAGCCTTTGGGTGAAGACTACAAGCTCACTGTGGACAGGGAATGTGTCTATTATTGTATTGTACTCTCCCAATAACAATAATGGCATTTATTAAGCGCTTACTATGTGCAAAGCACTGTTCTAAGCGCTGAGCGCTTCGTAAGGTGCTCTGCACACAGTAAGTGCTCAATAAATATGATTGAATGAGCGAATGAAAACAGTAGCAAGCGCCCACCTCTCAAAGAGTACACGTATGCACATACACAATACACAATTCTCCCTCCCTGAACTATCATCACCCCCATTTAGGTTTCCACTCAGGAGAGCAGGGAGGATCGTGGAGACTGGAGGGCAAGGGGATCCCCAGGTCTTATTGCAGGGCGGGTGGGTAGGGCTATTACTTCCCAAGTGCTTAGTACAGTGCTCTGCACACAGTAAGCGCTCAATAAATACGATTGATTGATTGATTGATATTAGGTAAGTTGGGCACAACGGGGTCAACCAGTGGCCCACCCAGCCCGGCACTCTGTCTGGCCCGAAAGACGGCTGGATAATGAAAGACGAAGGCCAGGGCTTCTGCTTCCATAATAGTATTTTTATAATGCTTATGAACATGGTAATGGCATTTATTAAGCACTTACTATGTGCCAAGCACTGTACTTAGCACTGGGGTCAATGCAAAATAAGCCGATCAGATGCAGTTCCTGTCCCAGCCAGGGCTTACACTGCGTGGCTTAGTGGATAGAACAAGAGCTGGGGAGTCAAAATAATAATAATAATGGCATTTATTAAGCACTTATTATGTGCAAAGCACTGTTCTAAGCGCTGCGGGGGATGCAAAGTGATCAGGTTGTCCCACGGGGGGCTCACAGTCTTCATCCCCATTTTCCAGATGAGGTAACTGAGGCCCCGAGAAGTGAAGTGACTTGCCCAAAGTCACCCAGCTGACAAGTGGGGGAGCCAGGATTTGAACCCACGACCTCTGACTCCAAAGCCCGGGCTCTTTCCACTGAGCCACGCAGAAGGTAGTGGGTTCTAAACCCATGTCTGCCACTTGTCTGCTGGGTGACCTCGGGCAAGCCGCTTTACTTCTCTGTGCCTCAGTTACCGCATCTGTAAAATGGGAATTGAGACTCTGAGCCCTAAGGGGGACGGGGATTGTGTCCAACCCGATTTGCTTTTATCCACTCCAGTGCTACTATGGTGTCTGGCACATAGTGAGTACTTAACAAAAAACATTATTATTATTATTATTAAGAGGGAGGTTTTGGTTGGGGGGGATGAGGAATGCCCCTGATGCCAAGCTTCAGACAAGACCCCCCCTGCAGCCCTTGGGTCTCAGTTTCCCCACAGATAACAGCAGCAGCAGCAGCAGCAGCCAATGTATTGGACATTCATCCTTTGCAGGAGTGCTGTACTAGGCACTTGGGAATATAAAGAAAATTACAAGGTGATCACTGTCTGGGGGAAGACGAGTACATTGATGAATAGACAGTAGTTAAAAGAGGGTGGGAGTAGATATAAATAATAAGCACAGTGGTGAAATACCCCATTAGTGGATCAATAAAATGATAAGTGCATGAAGAGTGCTGAGGTGACTGAGTAGCTGGCCTGACTGGGAAGGTGGAGTGAAGGCGAGAAGCAGCGTGGCTCAGTGGAAAGAGCCCGGGCTTGAGAGTCAGAGGTCATGGGTTCAAATCCCGGCTCCGCCACTTGTCAGCTGTGTGACTTTGGGCAATCACTTCACTTCTCTGTGCCTCAGTTCCCTCATCTGCAAAATGGGGATGAAGATTGTGAGCCCCACATGGGACAACCTGATCACCTTGAATCCTCCCCAGTGCTTAGAACAGTGCTTTGCACATAGTAAGCACTTAACAAATACCAAAATTGTTATTATTATTTGGGGAGGGGATTATCCAGGCCCATCCTTGCTTCTCCCTGCCTCGCTGCCTTCAGCTTCCCTATCTCCTGGCAGCTCTGTCTCCCCAACTCTGTGCCTGCCAAACCTAGGAAGAGGAGCCGAGTGAGAAAAAGACAGGAAAGGATGGACTCTCTGAAGGAGATGCATTAGAAGCAGCATGGCATGGTAGAAAGAGCACGGCCCTGGGATTCAGAGGGTCATGGGTTCTACTCCTGGCTCTGCCACTTGTCTACTTGTACTTCCCAAGCGCTTAGTACAGTGCTCTGCACACAGTAAGCTCTCAATAAATAATAATAATAATAATAATGGCATTTGTTAAGCACTTACTATGTGCAGAGCACTGTTCTAAGTGCTGGGGGGGATACAAGGTGATTAAGTTGTCCCACGTAGGGCTCACAGTCTTATCCCCATTTTCCAGATGAGGTAACTGAGGCTCAGAGAGGTGAAGTGACTTGCCTAAGGTCACACAGCAGACATGTGGCGGAGCCGGGACTCGAACCCATGACCTCTGACTCCAAAGCCCGTGCTCTTTTCCACTGAGCCACGCTGCTTCTCTAAATACGACTGATTGATGGATTGATTGATTGCTGTTCGACGTTAGGCAAGTCACTTTACTTCTCTGGGCCTCAGTCACCACATCTGTAAAACGGGGATTGAGACCGTGAGCCCCACGTGGGATAGGGAATGTGTCCAACTTGATTAGCTTGTATCTATCCCAGCGCATAGTACAGTGCCTGGCACATAGTACGGGCTTAACAATACCACAATAATTACTATTAATATTATTGTGGGAACCAGGCTTTGGAGTTAATAATAATAATGATAATGATGGTATTTGTTAAACGCTATGTGCAAAGCACTGTTCTAAGCACTGGGGAGGTTACAAGGCAAGCGCTTATTATGTGCAAAGCACTGTTCTAAGCGCTGCGGGGGATACACACTGATCAGGTTGTCCCACGGGGGGCTCACAGTCTTCATCCCCATTTTACAGATGAGGGAACTGAGGCCCAGAGAAGTGAAGTGACTTGCCCAAAGTCACAGAGCTGACAGTTGGTGGAGGCAGGATTTGAACCTGAGACTTCTGACTCCAAAGCCCGTGCTCTTTCCACTGAGCCACGCTGATATAATATTATATATGTGCCAAGCCCCGTTCTAAGCACTAAGGTAGACACAAGTTAATCGGGTTGTGTCCAGTCCCTGTCCCACGTGGGGCTCACGGTCTTCAACCCTGTTTGACAGATGAGGGAACTGAGGCCCAGAGAAGTGAAGTGACTTGCCCAAGGGCACACAGCAGACACATGGCGAGCCGGGATTGGAGCCCAGATCCCTTTGACTCTCAGGTCCGAGATTCCGGAGTTGCCTGGGGTAGGCCCCCGAGTTTCATGGATCTGTCACCTGTGTGATCTTGGGCAAGTCATTTAACTTCTCTGTGCTTCAAGTTCCCTTCCTATCTTCCTTCAATCATATTTATTGAGCGCTCACTGTGTGCAGAGCACTGTACTAAGCGCTTGGGAAGTACAAGTTGGCAACATAGAGAGACAGTCCCTACCCAACAGTGGGCTCACAGTCTAGAAGGGGGAGACAGAGAACAAAACAAAACATATTAACAAAATAAAATAAATAGAATATGTACAAGTAAAATAGAGTAATAAATACGTAAAAATATATATACATATATACAGGTGCTGTGGGGAGGGGAAAGAGGTAAGGTGGTGGGGATGGAGAGGTGGAGGAAGGGGAGAGGAAAGAGGGGGCTCAATCTGGGAAGGCCTCCTAGTTCCCTTGTTCCCTTGTCTACGAAAAAGAATAGTCCATATGTCCATGTGGGACCTGATTATTATTATTATCGTTATCTACCTCAGTGCTTAGTACAGTGTTTGGCACTAAGTGCTTAATGAATACCACAATTATTATTATTAGCGTTATTGATCAGGTCCATGCTCCTCAAGTGTACCCAGAAGGGGTTGACATCCCTCAGAGGTCCAGGGCACGGGGTGGGCGTGCCCAGTGGGGGATGATAATAATAATAATAATAATAATAATAATGATGGCATTTATTAAGTGCTTACTATGTGCAAAGCTCTGTTATAAGCACTGGGGAGGATACAAGGTGATCAGGTTGTCCCACAGTCACAGACTTCATCCCCATTTTACAGATGAGGTAGCTGAGGCACAGAGAAGTGAAGTGACTTGACCAAAGTCACACAGCTGACAATTGGGGGAGTCCGGATTTGAACCCACGACCTTTGACTCCAAAGCCCGGGCTGTTTCCACTGAGCCACGCTGCTTCTAATGGGTGATGCCTGTTAGAGGTCCTGGGCACTGGGCAGATGTGCCCAGATTGGGATCAGGTTGGAGAAGTAGCGTGGCTCAGTGGAAAGAGCACGGGCTTTGGAGTCAGAGGTCATGGGTTCAAATCCCGGCTCCGCCACTTGTCAGCTGTGTGACTTTAGGCAAGTCACTTCATTTCTCTGGGCCTCAGTTCCCTCATCTGTAAAATGGGGATGAAGGCTGTGAGACGAATGTGGGACAACCTGATCACCTTATAACCTCCCCGGCACTTAGAACAGTGCTTTGCACATAGTAAGCGCTTAATAAATGTCATCATTAATTAATCATCGCCGGCCAGGCAGCCTCAGGGACATCTGGAAATCCAGTCAGTCAATCATATTTATTGAGTGCTCGCATGTGCAGAGCACTGAATTAAGCACTTGGAAGAGCATAAAATAATCCCAGAAATGGCTCCTGGGTGCTTTCCCAGAAGTGAGTCTCCTGGGCCCTCGGCAGGAACCCAGACAACTAGAGTCATCGGGACCACTGTGGACACAAGGTCTGGGCTTCCCAAATCAAGTTTGGAGGGAGATGGGGGCCCGGGCCAATCAATCGTATTTATTGAGCGCTTATGGACTCCCGGCCCACATCATCCCCCGGGCCTGGAATGCCCTCCCTCTGCCCATCCGCCAAGCTAGCTCTCTTCCTCCCTTCAAGGCCCTACTGAGAGCTCACCTCCTCCAGGAGGCCTTCCCACACTGAGCCCCTTCCTTCCTCTCCCCCTCACCCCCCTCTTCATCCCCCCACCTTACCTCCTTCCCTTCCCCACAGCACCTGTATATATGTATATATGTCTGTACATATTTAGTACTCTATTTTACTTGTACATATCTATTCTATTTATTTTATTCTGTTAGTATGTTTGGTTTTGTTCTCTGTCTCCCCCTTCTAGACTGTGGGCCCACTGTTGGGTAGGGACTGTCTCTCTATGTTGCCATCTTGTACTTCCCAAGCGCTTAGTACAGTGCTCTGCACACAGTAAGCGCTCAATAAATATGATTGAATGAATGAATGACTCTGCTGCTTCTGCAGCTTCTCAGCTCCTTCTAACTGCCACATTCACTGCCCGGTCAATAGCAAGCAAGCCAGCCGAAAGCCCAGAGCCTGGCCACCCACGCCAGACCGTGGCCTCACCGGGCACTGACCGTAGGGAGTAGCGAGGGGACAGGTGAGATTGCTCTCCCAGGATCATCCCGGCAGCCTGGTCCCATGCAGTGAAATGAATTCAATCGTATTTACTGAGCGCTTACTGTGTTCAGAGCACCGTACTAAGCGCTTAGGAAGTACAAGTTGGCAACATATAGAGACGGTCCCTACCCAACAGTGGGCTCACAGTCTAGAAGGGGGAGACAGAGAACAAAACATAGTAACACAATGAAATAAATAGAATAAATATGTACAAATAAAAAAAGGCCGAAGAGCCGGGCCAGTGACCACGTCCCTCGACTGCGTCCCTCAAAGAGCACAAGAGAAGGTCGGGCTGATGCTGCCCAGGCCCTCGGTCAGAGGGTCCCAGTGAACCCAGAACCCCCACTGCCCGCGACGGGCTGGGCTTCAGGGAAAGCGGCCTGAGTGTAAACCGCGTCCTCTCTCAGGCCTGTGCCCTGATGCCAAGCAGACCCCCGCCCTCCACCCATCAGGACCCTCCAGCCTGGCACCTCTGAAGCTGTCCTGCCTCCCCATCTTTGACCAAACCTCCTTTTCTGGCTCCCACTGAAGGGCAGAGTGGACCAACCTCTGAGCAATGGTCTTTCCTTGCTGTCCCGGAGGCCTGGGGGCCAGCCCTCCCCGAAACCTGCTTACCATTTTCTCAGCCCCGGTCCTCTCAAGATGCGGCCGGGATTTCCCAGTGAGCTCTTGGCTGTCCTGTGCAAAGACCCGATCTCTTGTCCAAGCAGCAAGCACACACCCGGCGCCGGCATCTCAGCCGACCCGCACTGGGACAGAATTCCCGCTTCGAATTGTATTTAGGGCAGATCCAGAGACTATAGGGTGAGCCGCAGGCTCCCCTGAGATGGAGCCAGACTCTCAGTCCCAGCTGGGAGCCCTTGGGCAACTCACTTCGCTTCTCTGTGCCTCAGTTGCCGCTTCTGTAAAATGGGAATTAGGACTGTGCTGTGAGCCTCATGTGGGACACGGACTGTGTTCAACCTGATTAGCTTGTATCTACCCCAGTGCTTAGTACAGTGCCTGGCACACAGTAAGCACTTAAATGCCACAGTTAGTATTATTAATTATTATATCAGTCTCTCCCACGTCTTCCTGGGAATCTACCCATCCAGGACCAGGCTGGGAGAGCAGCTTCCCTTCTTGGTTTAAAGTCTAGAAAACCAGCATGAATTAGTAGGAAGAACAAGGGTCCAGCGTTCAAGGACCTGAGTTCTAAATCCGGTCCTGCCACCTGCCTCCTGTGGGGCCTTGTGCGAGTCACTTGCCTCAGTCTCCCCATCTATAAAGTGCCGATGAAATGCTTGCTCTCTCTCCTACTTAGACTATGCATGCTAGGAGGGTTAAGGGATCATGTCTGGCCTGGTTAGCTCGTACTTACCCCAGTGCTTAGTACAGCAATTGGCACAAGGTAAACGCTTAACAATATCACAATGATTATGATTATTCGTTTGATTTCTCTGGAGACAATGCCCCAGGAGACATTGGTCCAGGACAGGGTGACAGGACCATTGAGATCTTTAAACAGTTGTCCCCCCGAGAGCAGAAAGGAGAACGGACCCTCTGCCTGCCTCCCACCTATCCCTCTCAGAGCTCCAAACATGGCTGAGGTTTGAGACCCCTGGGGAGACAACTTGAGGTTGAGAGAGGGTGTCTTCCTGCCCCCCGACAGCAGCAGCCTCTTCGTCCCCAGGCCGGCCCGTCTCCCGTCCACCAGGAGACCACCCTGAGACCTCCACTGCCCATGGGGGCCACGTCTCCCATTCATTCATTCAATCATATTTATTGAGCGCTTACTGTGTGCAGAGCACTGTACTAAGCGCTTGGGAAGCACAAGTTGGCAACATATAGAGACGCTGGCCTCCCATCTCCCTTAGCCACCCAGACCACAGGATCGGCTGGCCGCCATCCAATGGCGGGTGTGACCTCCACCCCGCTGCCCCCAGAGACCCAAGAGGAGGCCGTTTCCGGGGAGACAGAGGCGGCGGCGATGGGTGACGATGCCCAGGATGGTTTTTCCGCACTGCGGTGGGAGAAGAGCGCTGCTCCGAGGATGGAGGAGTCAGTCTTGCACCAAGGTCGGGGCAGCCTGCCCGCTGGAGCCGAGTGAGCCGTGGCAGGGGGCCAGGGCCCGGAGCTGCTGCACCCTGCCTCCACCTCTCTGTCACCTTCTTCTCTGGCCCCTTTCCCGCAGTCCTGCTCACCCACTCCCCTCCCCTCCCCACCCAATTTAGTCTTCCCCCTTCAGACGACCCCCTTCTCCTTGCCGTTCTTCAAGGCCCTACTGAGAGCTCACCTCCTCCAGGAGGCCTTCCCAGACTGAGCCCCTTCCTTCCTCTCCCCCTCTCCATCCCCCTCATCTTACCTCCTTCCCTTCCCCACAGCACCTGTATATATGTATATATGTTTGTACATATTTATTACTCTATTTATTTTGCTTGTACATATCTATTCTATTTATTTTATTTTGTTAGTATGTTTGGTTTTGTTCTCTGTCTCCCCCTTTTAGACTGTGAGCCCACTGTTGGGTAGGGACTGTCTCTATATGTTGCCAACTTGCAATTCCCAAGCGCTTAGTCCAGTGCTCTGCACACAGTAAGCTCTCAATAAATACGATTGATTGATTGATTGATTGCCGTCTCCTGAGCCTGGAACCGCTCTCTCGTCCAGCGGTCAGCTCGGCCCTTTCTTCTGGTCACAACTCCTTCCTTTCCCCCTCCTCCCCCTTGCCTTACTACCTTCCCCTCCCCACAGCACCTGCATATATGTATATATGTTTGTACGTATTTATTACTCTATTTATTTGTACATATTTATTCTATTTTGTTAATATGCTTTGTTTTGTTCTCTGTCTCCCCCTTCTAGACTGTGAGGCCACTGTTGGGTAGGGACCGTCTCTGTATGTTGCCAACTTGTACTTCCCAAGCGCTTAGTCCAGTGCTCTGCACACAGTAAGCGCTCAAGAAATAGGATTGAATGAGTGGATGAATGAATGGGACAGGAGACCTGAGACCCTCCTCTTCCCTGGAGTACCTTCTTGCAGTTCTTCAAATGTGAAATGAGGAGGCATCGGGGAAAGAAGTAATTCTGGGCCAACACCAGAAATGACCCTGGCCATGTATGGGTGCCAGGTGCCAAGCGCTTGGTACAGTGCTTTGCACACAGTAACCGCTCAATTGATTCATTCAATCGTATTTATTGAGCACTTACTGTGTGCAGGACACTGTACTAAGCGCTTGAGAAGTTCAAGTCGGCAAAATATAGAGTCAGTCCCTACCCAACAATGGGCGCTCAATAATAATGATGGTGTTTGTTAAGCGCTTACTATGTGCCAAGCACTGTTCTAAGCACTGAATAATAATAATGGTATCTGTTAAGCGCTTACTATGTGCCAAGCACTGTTCCAAGTACTGGGGTAGATACAAGGTAACGAGGTTGACCCATATGGGGCTCACAGTCTTAATCCCCATTTTACAGATGAGGTAACTCAGGCACAGTGAAGTGACTTGCCTAAGATCACCCAGCAGACAAGTGGCGGAGCCAGGATTAGAACCCATGACCTCTGACTCCAAAGCCCGTGCTATGAATGAAGGTGGATGAGGTGCCATTTCTAGACTGTGAGCCCGCTGTCGGGTAGGGACCGTCTCTATATGTTGCCAACTTGTACTTCCCAAGTGCTTAGTCCAGTGCTCTGCACACAGGAAGCGCTCAATAAATACGATTGAATGAATGAAGAGAGAGCAGGGTGGCCACACCCATTTGGGTGACGCTAATCTGATCCTGGCTCAATCTTGTAGTCAATCAATCAATCAATCGCATTTATTGAGCGTTTACTGTGTGCACAGCACTGTACTAAGCGCTTGGGAAGTACAAGTCGGCAACACATAGAGACGGTCCCTACCCAACAGTGGGCTCATGTGGGATCAACCAGACAGGCGAGGGCCCGAGAGCTTGTTTTCACCTTTCCTCCTCACAGCCTAGGGCCCCAGGTGGAGCCCAGTCCGGGTGGGATGGGAAACGGATTGGAAAACTCTTCCTGCCCAGCTCAGCCCAGGGCTCCCTGGAATTCTGAGAGCCCTGGAGGGCATCTGCCCATCTCCCGGGCCCTCCCTTGCCTTCTCCCCATTGCCCTCGGCCGGGCCTCACCGCCATTCAGGAAGCAGTATGGCCTAGTGGATAGAGCAGGCTGAGAGTCAGAAGGACCTGGGTTCTAATTCCCGCTCCCCCACTTGCCTTCTATGTGACCTTGGGCAAATCGCTTTACTTCTCTGGGCCTCAGTTGTCTCATCTGTAAAGTGGGATTAAGACTGCGAGCCCCCCCCCCCCCCCCCCCCCCCCCCCCCCCCCCATGATACACCTGATTAGCTTGTATCTAGCTTGGCTGCAGTGAGGCCTCCAAACTGCAAAATCAAGGCTGCAGGAATGCAGTGGTGGCCATAATAATAATAATGATGGCATTTATTAAGCGCTTACTATGTGCAAAGCACTGTTCCAAGTGCTGGGGAGGTTACAAGGTGATCACGTTGTCCCACGGGGGGCTCACAGTCTTAACCCCCATTTTACAGATGAGGTAACTGAGGCACAGAGAAGTGAAGTGACTTGCCCAAAGTCACACGGCTGACAGTTGGCGGAACCGGGATTTGAACCCATGACCTCTGACTCCAAAGCCCGGGCTCTTTCCACTGAGCCACGCTGCTTCTCCAACAACTACAATGACACCCTTGGCTCTAAACTGAAAACCCACTGTGGGCAGGGAATGTGCCTGGCTCAGTGGAAAGAGCGCGGGCTTGGGAGTCAGAGGTCATGGGTTCGAATCCCGCCTCCCCCACATGTCTGCTGTGTGACCTTGGGCAAGTCACTTCACTTCTCTGTGCCTGAGTTCCCTCATCTGTAAAATGGGGATTAAGACTGTGAGCCCCACATGGGACAACCTCATCTCTTTATGTTCCTCCCAGCGCTTAGAACAGTGCTTTGCACATAGTAAGCGCTTAACAAATACCAACATTATTATTATTATTATTGAGAAGCAGCACAGCCTAGTAGAAAGAGCACAGGTCTTGAGTCAGAGGACACGGGTTCTAATACCAGCTCTGCCACGTAGCTGCGGTGTGACCTTGAGCAAGTCACTGCACTCCCCTATGCCTCAGTTACCTCATCTGAAAAATGGGGATTAAGACAGTGAGCTCCATTGTGGGACAGAGACTGTGTCCAAAGTGATTACCTTGTATCTACCCCAGTGCTTAGCACATAGTAAGCACTTAAATACCACTATTATTATTATACTGTACTCTCCCAAGCACTCAGAACAGTACTCTGCACACACTAAGTGCCCAATAAATACAACTGACCAACTGACCACCGGAGAAGCAGCGTGGCTTTGTGGAAAGAGCACAGACTTGGGTGTCAGAGGACATGGGCTCTAATTCCGGCTCCGCCACTCATCTGCTGTGTGACCTCGGGCAAGTCACTTAGCCTCTCTGTGGCCCGGTTCCCTCATCTGTAAAATGGGGATGAAGACTGTGAGCCCCACGTGGGACAACCTGATCACCTTGTATCTACTCCAATGCTAAACATTATTATTATTTTTACGTGGCCCCACCCAACTAGAAACAGTCGGTTGAGTTTTCCCATTTCCCATTCTCTGTCCCATAGAGAAGCAGCGTGGCTCAGCGGAAAGAGCCCGGGTTTTGGAGTCAGAGGTCATGGGTTCAAATCCTGGCTCTGCCAATTGTCAGCTGTGTGACATTGGGCAAGTCACTTTACTTCTCTGGGCCTCAGTTCCCTCGTCTGTAAAATGGGGATTAAGACTGTGAGCCCCACGTGGGACAACCTGATCACCTTGTATCTACTCCAATGCTAAACATTATTATTATTTTTATGTGGCCCCACCCAACTAGAAACAGTCGGTTGGGTTTTCCCATTTCCCATTCTCTGTCCCATAGAGAAGCAACGTGGCTCAGCAGAAAGAGCCCGGGCTTTGGAGTCAGAGGTCATGGGTTCAAATCCCAGCTCCGCCAATTGCCAGCTGGGTGACTTTGGGCAAGTCACTTCACTTCTCTGGGCCTCAGTTCCCTCGTCTGTAAAATGGGGATTAAGATTGGGAGCCCCACGTGGGACAACCTGATCACCTTGTATCCCCCCAGCGCTTAGAACAGTGCTTTGCACGTGGTAAGCGCTTAACAAATAGCAACATTATTATTATTATTTACCTTTTTCTCAGTGCCAGCATCTCGACCGGGCTCCCAAGCAGGGGTGATCCCCCAAATCCTCACAGCTCTCCGCCCGCCGTGTGGAGCAGCTTGTTCTTGAGCCTCTCCTAGTTTGCAGCCAGTCGGTTCCCCGCTTCCCTCCGCTGTTCCCCCTTCCTCCCTGGAGATCGGAGCTGCAGCTGTTGGGAAAGCGAAGCCCTCTAATCTCCCGGTGCTTGACACTGCTCCTGGCCGATCCCTCGGCTTCCTGCGATCCTCCTGTCAAGGGACCACTGGGGCCCAGCGCTTGCCCTGATCGCCGAGCAGGTGGCAGTTGGTTTGTGGAGAATGTATATATATATATATGGTTGTACATATTTATTACTCTATTTATTTATTTATTTTACTTGTACATTTCTATCCTATTTATTTTATTTTGTTGGTATGTTTGGTTTTGTTCTCTGTCTCCCCCTTTTAGACTGTGAGCCCACTGTTGGGTAGGGACTGTCTCTGTGTGTTGCCAATTTGTACTTCCCAAGCGCTTAGTACAGTGCTCTGCACATAGTAAGCGCTCAATAAATACAATTGATTGATTGATTGATTGACTGAATGGGTTGAAATGAGTCGACTTACCGGCCTCGACGGCCCTCCTCAAACCTCAGCCCTCCCAGCGGAGAGGGGACGGGCCCGGGCCACCTCCAGGGTCACCAACCCAACCTGGAGTGGATCCTGAGGGTAGAGGCCCCCCGCCCTGCTCCATCGAGGCTTCAATTCCTCATCAATCAATCAATCAATCGTATTTATTGAGCGCTTACTGTGTGCAGAGCACTGTACTAAGCGCTTGGGAAGTACAAGTTGGCACCTCATGTTCACTTCCCGTTCACCTCTCTGACTTTCTGGACCCCCGGGAGGCAGAGAGTAGTTGTCCTCACCCCCTTTTCCCTGTAAAAACCCACTATAAATTGAGCCCTCTCCCCTCTGGGCCTTTTCTACCTCAGGTCAAGTAATCCCAACACCTTCACCAGAATTTCCAAGGCAAAATGCCCTAGTGGAAAGAGCACAGGACAATAATAATAATAATAATAATAGTTCATTTTAAGTGCTTACTGTGTGCCACGCACCGTACTAAGTGCTGAGGTAGATCAATCTACCTGTTGTATGTATTTATTACTCTATTCATTTATTTTACTTATTTTATTTTGTTAATAAGTTTTGTTTTGTTCTCTGTCTCCCCCTTCTAGACTGTGAGCCCACTGTTGGGTAGGGACCGTCTCTAGATGTTGCCAACTTGTACTTCCCAAGCGCTTAGTACAGTGCTCTGCACACAGTAAGCGCTCAATAAATACGATTGAATGAATGAATGAATGAATCAATCAATCAATTGTATTTATTGAGCGCTTACTGTGTGCAGAGCACTGTATTAAATGCTTGGGAGAGTACTCTACAACAGGGTTGGTAGACATGCCCCCTGCCCACAACCAGCTTACAGTCTAGAGGGGGAGACAGACATTAATATAAATAAATTACAGATATAATAATGATGGCATTTTTATTAAGCGCTTACTATGTGCAAAGCACTGTTCTAAGCGCTGGTGAGGTTACAAGGTGATCAGATTGCCCCACGGGGGGCTCACAGTCTTAATTCCCATTTTACAGATAAGGGAACTGAGGTCCAGGGAAGTTAAGTGACTTGCCCAAAGTCACCCAGCTGACAACTGGCGGAGCTGGGATTTGAACCCATGACCTCTGACTCCAAAGCCCGCACTCTTTCCACTGAGCCACGCTGCTTCTCCACTTAGGATATGTACTTAAGTGCCGTGGGGCTGACAGAGGGGTGAATAAAGGATGCAAATCCACGTGCAAGAGCGGAGCATGAGGGAATGGGAGAAGAAAAATGAGGGTTTAGTGAGGGAAGGCTTCTTGGAGGGGGTGTGATTTTAGTAAGATTTTGAGTGATCGTCTGCCAGCTATGAGGGGGGGTGTTATCCAGGCCAGAGGCAGGATGTGGGTAAGAGGTCAGCGACAATATAGCCGAGTTCGAGGTACACAGAGTATACTGGTATTAGATAAAGTGTGTGGGCTGGGTTGGAGTAATAATAATAATAATAATAATAATAATAATAATAATAATAGCATTTATTAAGCGCTTACTATGTGCAAAGCACTGTTCTAAGCGCTGGGGAGGTTACAACGGGATCAGGTTGTCCCACGGGGGGCTCCCAGTCTTAATCCCCATTTTACAGATGAGGTCACTGAGGCCCAGAGAAGTGAAGTGACTTGCCCAAGGTCACACAGCAGACATGTGGTGGAGCTGGGATTCGAACCCCTGACCTCTGACTCCAAAGCCCGGGCTCTTTCCACCGAGCCACGCTGCTTCTCTAATAATATTATTAATAATGATGATGATGACGGCATTTGTTAAGCGCTTACTATGTGCAAAGCACTGTTCTAAGCGCTGGGGGGGGATACAAGGTGATTAAGTTGTCCCACTCAGGGCTCACAGTCTTAATCCCCATTTTACAGATAATAATAATGATGGCATTTGTTAAGCGCTTACTATGTGCCAAGCACTGTTCTAAGCGCTGGGATAGACACAAGGTCATCAGGTTGTCCCACGTGGGGCTCACAGTCTTCATCCCCATTTTACAGATGAGGTAACTGAGGCTCAGAGAAGTTAAGTGACTTGCCCAAGGTCACACAACAGACATGCGGCAGAGCTGGGATTCGAACCCATGACCTCTGCCTCCAAAGCCCGCGCTCTTTCCACTGAGCCACGCTGCTTAATAATAATAATGATGGCATTCATTAAGCGCTTACTATGTGCAAAGCACTGTTCTAAGCGTTGAGTAGGAAAGCGGTCGGGTAAGGTAGGAGGGATGACAGCGATTGAGTCAACAATATGTATGGTTGTACATATTTATTATGGTTGTACATATTTATATGGTTGTACATATTTATTATGGTTGTACATATTTATTACTCTATTTATTTATTTATTTATTTATTTTACTTGTACATTTCTATCCTATTTATTTTATTTTGTTGGTATGTTTGGTTCTGTTCTCTGTCTCCCCCTTTTAGACTGTGAGCCCACTGTTGGGTAGGGACTGTCTCTATGTGTTGCCAATTTGTACTTCCCAAGCGCTTAGTACAGTGCTCTGCACATAGTAAGCGCTCAATAAATACGATTGATTGATTGATTGATTGATTGAGTCCTTTAAAGCCGATAGAAAAGAGTTTCTGTTTGACGGGAAGGTGGGTGGGGAAATATGGACTGAACTTTCAGGCGGAAAAATGACCGAGGCAGCAGACTGAAGTAAGGCCTGGAGTGGGGAGAGAAGGGAGGCAAAGAAATCAGCAAGGAAGTTTAGGATAAATGCTTGGATGAACGGATACAAGGTGAGACACGGATCCTGTTCCACATGGGAATCACAGTCTAAGTGGGAGAGAGCAGGATTTAATCATCATCATCATCAATCGTATTTATTGAGCGCTTACTATGTGCAGAGCACTGTACTAAGCGCTTGGGAAGTACAAGTTGGCAACATATAGAGACAGTCCCTACCCAACAGTGGGCTCCCAGTCCCCATGGGGTGGCCCACCCCAAGTAGTCCCAGAAAGCTCCCAGTTTGGGGGAGGCCCACCCCTGCCCTCGTGGAGGGGGTCCTGGGGGTAGCCCACTCCAAATGCCCCCAGAAAGCTCCCAGTTTGGGGGAGCCCACCCCAAGTGCCCCCAGAAAGCCCCCAGTTTGGGGGAGCCCACCCCAAGTGCCCCCAGAAAGCCCCCAATTTGAGGGGCCCACACCCACCGAAGAGAAGCAGCGTGGCTCAGTGGAAAAGAGCCCAGGCTTTGGAGTCAGAGGTCATGGGCTCAAATCCCAGCTCCACCAATTAGCTGTGTGACTTTGGGCAAGTCACTTCACTTCTCTGGGCCTCAGTTCCCTCGTCTGGGAAATGGGGATGAAGACCGTGAGCCCCCGTGGGACAACCTGATCACCCGGTAACTTCCCCAGCGCTTAGAAGGGTGCTTTGCACATAGTAAGCGCTTAATAAATGACATCATAGGAGAAGCAGCGTGGCTCAGTGGAAAGAGCACGGGCTTGGGAGTAAGAGGTCATGGGTTCAAATCCCAGCTCTATCAATTGTCAGCTGTGTGACTTTGGGCAAGTCACTTAACTTCTCTGGGCCTCAGTGCCCCCCCATCTTACCTCCTTCCCTTCCCCACAGCACCTGTATATATGTTTGTACATATTTATTACTCTATTTATTTATTTATTTTACTTGTACATATCTATTCTATTTATTTTATTTTGTTAGTATGTTTGGTTTTGTTCTCTGTCTCCCCCTTTTAGACTGTGAGCCCACTGTTGGGTAGGGACTGTATATGTTGCCAACTTGTACTTCCCAAGTGCTTAGTACAGTGCTCTGCACACAGTAAGCCCTCAATAAATACGATTGATTGATTTCCTCATCTGTAAAATGGGGATGAAGACTGTGGGCCCCCCGTGGGACAACCCGATCACCTTGTAACCTCCCCAGCGCTTAGAACGGTGCTTTGCACATAGTAAGCACTTGATAAATGTCATTATTATTATTATTAACAGGAAACTGGGGCACAGAGAAGTGACTTGCCCGTGGTCCCCCAGCAGACAAGTGGAGAAAGCAGGGATTAGGAACCAGGTCCTCTGATGATGATGATGGCATTTATTAAGCGCTTACTGTGTGCAAAGCACTGTTCTAAGCGCTGGGGAGGTTACAAGGTGATCAGGTTGTCCCAAAGTGGGCTCACAGTCTTAATCCTCATTTTACAGATGAGGGAACTGAGGCACAGAGAAGTGAAGTGACTTAATAATAATGATAATGGCATTTATTAAGCGCTTACTATGTGCAAAGCACTGTTCTAGGCGCTGACTTGCCCGAAGTCACCCAGCTGACAAGTGGCAGAGCGGGATTTGAACCCATGACCTCCGACTCCAAAGCCCGGGCTCTTTCCGCTGAGCCACGCTGCTTCCCATAAGCTCTGACTTCTGGGCACGTGCTCTAGCCAGTAGGCCACACTGCTTCACTACCGCCGGCTTAATAATAATAATAATGGCATTTATTAAGCGCTTACTATGTGCAAAGCACTGTTCTAAGCGCTGGGGAGGTTACAAGGTGATCAGGGTGTCCCACAGGGGGCTCACAGGCTTCATCCCCATAAACGCTGGCCGCACAGGCCGTGGCCTGCCAGTTGTTCTGCGTAATTCCCCCTTTGCTGGATCGCTTTGGGGACGGGGTGGGGTCGTGGATTTGAACCTACGTGTTCTGCTCTATTCTCGGAATCCGTTTTGAAAGCCCAAAGTCACCGGTGCATTAATTAGAGGGAGAACAGCTGCTTCGGCGGTTCCTGTGAGCGGGAGATGACAAATGGTCGTGTTTACCGCTCCGTTTCTCGGAGGTCATCACCGGGGCCAGCGGGTCCCTGTGACCGAATTCTGGGGGCACGTACCCTCCCTCCGTTCATGACGTCCCGGGCTCTCTGTCGGTGTTTCCAGCAAGACTCATTCATCACGGGCTAAAGGCAGCTCTGGCCACTCACCGGCTGCTGAGTGGCGGCAGGGTGGTCTAGTGGATAATAATAATAATAGTAATGATGGCATTTGTTAATAAAAATCATAATGATTGCATTTATTAAGCGCTTACTATGTGCAAAGCACTGTACTAAGCGCTGGGGGGATACAAGGTGATCAAGTTGTCCCACGTGGGGCTCACAGTCTTAATCCCCATTTCACAGACGAGGTAACAGGCTCAGAGAAGTTAAGTGCCTTGCCCAAGGTCACACAGCAGACGTGTGGTGGAGCCGGGATTCGAACCCAGGACCCCGGACTCCAAAGCCCGTGCTCTTTCCACTGAGCCACGCCTGGGAATCAGAAGGACCTGCGTCCTAATCCCAGCTCCGCCACTTGCCGCAGTCACCTCGTGTGTGCCTCCTTCGGTCACGGGTGCGTGTGTTCGTGGCGGGGGGAGGTAAAACCAATTTGTCCCCGTAATAATAATAATGATGATGGTATCTGTTAAGCGCTTACTGTGTGCAGAGCACTGCCGGGGAGGTTACGGGGTGATCGGGTGGTCCCCCGGGGGGCTCCCGGTCTTCATCCCCATTTTCCGGATGAGGTCACGGAGGGCCAGAGAAGTGAAGTGGCTTGCCCAGAGTCATCATCATCAATCGTATTTATTGAGCGCTTACTGTGTGCAGAGCACTGTACTAAGCGCTTTGGGAAGTACAAGTTGGCAACATATAGAGACAGTCCCTACCCAACAGTGGGCTCACAGTCTAAAAGGTCACCCAGCTAAGTGGCGGAGTAATGGTGCTTTTAGTAGGAGATCTTCACTGAGCTACTAAATGCCATTATTATTATTATTATCATCACTGAGGGATCTTCTACCATCTTCTAGACTGTGAGCCCACTGTTGGGAAGGGACCATCTCCATATGTTGCCAACCTGTCCTTCCCAAGCGCTTAGTAAGCGCTCAATAAATACGATTGAATAAATGAATGACACCTTGGGCAAGTCACATCACTGGGCCTCGGTTGTCTCATTTGTAAAACGGGGATTAAGATTGTGACGTCGGGAGGGACAAGGACTTTGTCCAACCTGATTATCTCGTATCTACGCCAGCACTTAGAACAGGGCTTGACATATAATAAGCGATTAATACATTATTATTATTATTACATAGAGCAATTTTTGTGCCGCCTCTGCGCTTAGGCAATCTCACTCGGCTGAAGCATCTCCTGACCTGGTGCTGGGGCTTTTTCCTGCCCCTTGGAAAGAGAGTCAAGAAGACGGGCTTGACCCCACTTGTCCAGGGAATCTGAGTTCCTTCCAGGGAAAGGAAGAGATCCAGGGCCCTTGTGAGTCGGGGCTGGAAGGGGTCAGACGGGGTAAGGCTGGCAGGTTGGAGCCCTGAAAGGGAAGAGCCTTGTGCTGAATCTTTTGTCATTTAGTTCGTTTTGATCTCGCCCTGCTCTATAAACAGCTTCGCTGAAACACAGCCAAGCCCTCGCTCCGCCGTCCGCCTGAGACCGAACCTCGCGGGAGAGGAATGTTTGGCTAAAACGGACAGAAGGGGAATCGGGGCACGCGTTCCCTTCCTTGATTCTCTGTGGGCTGCCGCTTCACGCGTTGCGCTCTATTTTTGAAAACAAGGGGAGCCGACGTCTTCAGGATTTCCCCACCCTGGATCGGAGCGAGAAGAGCTGATGGGGACAATGCAGAAAGGACGTTAGTCGCTGGCAGGGAAGGCCCTGCCCAGGCAGCAGGAAAATCACAGGCAGTGGCTTATGGGCTTTTGTGGATCTGGGAGAAATAATAATAATAATGGTATTTGTTAAGTGCTTACTATGTGCCAAGCACTGTTCTAAGCCTTGGGGGAGATATAAGGTAATCAGGTTCATTCATTCATTCATTCATTCATTCAATCGTATTTATTGAGCGCTTACTGTGTGCACAACACTGTACTAAGCGTTTGGGAAGTACAAGTTGGCAACATATAGAGACGGTCCCTACCCAACAGCGGGCTCACAGTTGTCCCATGTGGTTGTCATAGTCATAATCCCCATTTTACAGACGACGTAACTGAGGCCCGGAGAAGTTAAGTGACTTGCCCAAAGCCACACAGCTGCCAAATGGCAGAGTCAGGATTAGAACCCACGACCTCCGACTCTTTCCACTGAGCAACACTGTTTCACGTCTTTGGGTCCAACTCCCAGTTTGGGGGAGAGGTGGGGCTCTCCCTCCCTCTCTACAGGCCACTACTCACCCCACCCTCAGAACCCTCCTAATATCTCTTCAGAAGGCTTGTCCTAAGTAAGCTCTTATTTCAATTGTATTTATTGAGCGCTTACTGTGTGCAGAGCACTGTACTAAGTGCTTGGGAAGTACAAGTAGGCACCATATAGAGACGGTCCCTACCCAACAGTGGGCTCAGACTGTCAGCTTGTTATGGGCAGGGCACGTGTCAATTAATTCAGTTGTATTATACTCTCCCAAGCTCTTAGTACAGTGCTCTGCACATGGTAAGCCCTCAATAAATATGATTGGTTGATTAATTCATTCAATCGTACTTATTGAGCGCTTAGCGTGTGCAGAGCACCGTACTAAGCGCTTGGAAAGTACAATTCGGCAACAGATTGAGTCCCTACCCAACGATGGGCTCACAGTGTAGACACTGTACTTTCCCAAATATAATACAACAAAAGCAGTATGGCCCAAAGGATAGAGCAAGGGCCTGGCGGAAGGGCCTGGGTTCTAATCCCAGCTCTACCACTTATCCACTGGGTGACCTTGGGCAAGTCACCTAATAATAACAATAATAATAATAATAATGATGGCATTTATTAAGCGCTGACTATGTGCAAAGCACTGTTCTAAGCGCTGGGGAGATTACAAGGTGATCAGGTTGTCCCACTGGGGGCTCACAGTCTTCATCCCCATTTTACAGATGAGGGAACTGAGGCCCAGAGAAGTGAAGTGACTTGCCCAAAGTCACACAGCTGACAATTGGCGGAGCCGGGATTTGAACCCATGACCTCTGACTCCAAAGCCCAAGCTCTTTCCACTGAGCCACACTGCTTCTTTGACTTCTCTGTGCCTCAGTTCCCTCATCTGTAAAACGGGCATTTCATTCTAGACTGTGAGCCCATTGTTGGGTAGGGACTGTCTCTATATGTTGCCAACTTGGACTTCCCAAGTGCTTAGTACAGTGCTCTGCAAACACTAAGTGCTCAATAAATACGATTGAAGGAATGAAAGGACACGGACTGTGTCCAACCTTATTAGTTTGTGTCTAACCCAGTGTATAATTCAGTGCGTGGCACATAGTAAGAACTTAAATACCAATTGAAAAAAGTGATTACTACAGCGCTCCACACAAAGCAAGCACTTAATAAATTGCATTGATTGTTTGAGGAGGAGGAAGAGGAGGAGGAGGCGGCGGTAGCAGTGACCCTGTAGGCGTGCAAATTCATTCATTCATTCAATCGTATTTATTGAGCGCTTACTGTGTGCAGAGCACCGTACCAAGCGCTTGGGAAGTACAAGTTGCAAATGGGCCCTCGAGACAGCCCATTGGTACTTCGAGACTAGGTGGGGTTCATTCATTCATTCATTCACAGAAGCAGCGTGGCTCAGTGGAAAGAGCCCGGGTTTTGGAGTCAGAGGTCATGGGTTCTAATCCCGGCTGTGCCACTTGTCAGCTGTGTGACTTTGGGCAAGTCACTTCACTTCTCTGGGCCTCAGTTCCCTCATCTGTACAATGGGGATGAAGACTGTGAGACCCCTGTGGGACAACCTCATCGCCTTGTAACCTCCCCAGTGCTTAGAACAGTGCTTTGCACATAGTAAGCGTTTAATCATCATCATCAATCGTATTTATTGAGTGCTTACTATGTGCAGAGTATCATTACATGCTATCATTAATTCATTCAATAGTATTTATTGAGTGATTACTGTGTGCAAAGCACTGTACTAACACTTGGGAGGGTACAATATAACGATATACAAACAAATTCCCTGCCTGCAACAAACTTAACAGTCTAGAGGGTTGGGGCCGACCCTTATCCCTAATCATCATCATCATCAATCGTATTTATTGAGTGCTTACTGTGTGCAGAGCACTGTACTAAGCGCTTGGGAAGTACAAGTTGGCAACATATAGAGACAGTCCCTACCCAACAGTGGGCTCACGGTCTAAAAGGGGGAGACAGAGAACAAAACCAAACATACTAACAAAATAGAATAGATATGTACAAGTAAAATAAATAGAGTAATAAATCTGTACAAACATATATACATATATACAGGTGCTGTGGGGAAGGGAAGGAGGTAAGATGAGGGGGATGGAGAGGGGGACGAAGGGGAGAGGAAGGAAGGGGCTCAGTCTGGGAAGGCCTCCTGGAGGAGTTGAGCTCTCAGTAGGGCCTTGAAGGGAGGAAGAGAGCTAGCTTGGCGGATGGGCAGAGGGAGGCCATTCCAGGCCCGGGGGATGACGTGGGCCGGGGGTCGATGGCGGGACGGGCGAGAACGAGGTACGGTGAGGAGGTTAGTGGTGGAGGAGCGGAGGGTGCGGGCTGGGCTGGAGAAGGAGAGAAGGGAGGGGAGGTAGGAGGGGGCGAGGGGATGGACAGCCTTGAAGCCCAGGGGGAGAAGTTTCTGCCTGATGTGCAGATTGATTGGTAGCCACTGGAGATTTTTGAGGAGGGGAGTAACATGCCCAAAGCGTTTCTGGACAAATCACCACCTTTTCCTGCTGGAATCACGCTACGGACCCTCGCCGTGAATTTTTCCAACCCCCTTTGGATTGACAGATATTTCCAAGGACACAACCTGTTCAGCAGAGGAAGAAGTGCTCCCTTTTGACTTGAACCTGCCAGCTTCCAGCACCAGCCTGCATCTCAGGGGGAAGGTGGCAGCCCCCTCGAGACTGTAAACATGGACAGGGACCATGTCAACTCAAATCTGCTATACTGTACTCCCCCCAAGCGCTTAGTACATGCTCTACACACTGTAAGCGCTCAATAAATATGACTAAGTTGGAGAGGAACAATTCCGTTAGTTCCGTCGACCTCCCCCCACTTTCTAAGGGTCTGTCATCATTATCAATCATATTTATTGAGCGCTTACTGTGTGCAGAGCACTGTACTAAGCGCTTCAACCCCGTTCACGTCCCCTCTCGGCCTCTCACCTTGCTAGCCCTCCTCTGACCCATCTCCAGCCCCAGCGTGCCCTTCCTGCACTATGGCATCCCAGGGGGGAGGTGGGTAGACTGAACCCCCTTTTTTCCTCTCCTCCTTCCCCTCCCCACAGCACCTGTATATATGTTTGTATAGATTTATTACTCTATTTTACTTGCACATATTTACTATTCTATTTATTTTGTTAATGACGTGCATTTAGCTTTAATTCTATTTATTCTGATGACTTGACACCTGTCCACATGTTTTGTTTTGTTGTGCCTCCCCCTTCTAGACTGGGAGCCCGCTGTTGGGTAGGGACCGTCTCTATCTGTCGCCAATTTGTACTTCCCAAGCGCTTAGTCCAGTGCTCTGCACACAGTAAGCGCTCGATAAATACGATTGAATGAATATGGCAGCCATGAGTGCGGGGGTGGTGCCCACGGTATAGTACACACAGTGCACGTGGCAAACCCGGTGCGGGCACAAGTGTGCTCACACTGTGCCCTGTTATTGTTCCTATCCCACTCCTGATGATGCCAGCATCATCATCATCATCATCATCATCAGGCTGTCTCCTGTGCTACCCCGTGCCGGTCTGCTGCTGGGCAGGCAGAGTCAACGATGCCTAGCATGAGTCTGGACTCATGCTAGTGGTGTGGCTTTATTGGAAAGAACCCGGGCTTGGGAGTCCAAGGCTGTGGGTTCTAATCCCAGCTCCGCCACTTGTCTGCTGGGTGACCCTGGGCGAATCACTTAACTTCTCTGTGCCTCAGTGACCTCATCTGTAAAATGGGGATTAAGTCTGTGAGCCCTATGTGGGGCAACCTCATTACCTTGTATCTAGCCCAGTGCTCAGAACAGTGCTTGGCACTTAGTAAGTACTTAACAAATACCATTATTATTATTGGACTTGGGGTGGTCCTTCCCTCGATGGAGTAACGTGGTAGGGTGGAAAGAGCAGGGGCTTGGGAGCCAGGGGACATGAGTTCAAATCCCAGCTCCGCCACTTGTCTGCTGTGTGACCTTGAGCAAGTCATTCCACTGGGCCTCAGTTCCCTCATCTGAACAACGGAGGGGTTAAGACTGTAAGTCCGGTGTGAGGCAGGGTCTGTGTCCAACCTAATTAGCTTCTATCTACCCCAGCACTTAGTACAGTGTCTGGCACATAGAAAGCGCTTAACAAATATCATAAAAAAAAACCCAACAAAACCAACAACAGCAACAAAAACTTTGCACCTGGTCCCCCTGAAGCTCACCTGCCCCTTTTCAGCCCACTCAATCGGCTTCAAGGGGTCTTCCCAACACCCCAATCTGCAGGTCATTTCCCCACTTAGAAGAGCTGACTGTGGCCAGAACGCTGGGGGATTTTACTGGGCACTGCTTCTTCCTCATCTGCAGAGGTGCTACACAAACCCACACCCAGGGCCTGGTGCCTAGGGGTTCACATTCACACTTCTTCATTCTGAAAAGTGACCATTTCCCCTACCCTTGGTTTTTGGCTTTTCAGTCTATTTTCTGTCCATGGCAGAACATTCCCTCCAATCCCGTTTCTTAAAATGCTGTGGGTGAAACCTTAAAAAAGGTCTTTAGAAATCAAAACGCTGTAGACCCACGGGTCCCTTTCAGTCTCAGAGGGTATGTGTCTCGCCAAAGAATCCAGCACATCAGCGAGGTCCGTTCAGACACCAGGTCTTCCCTTGGCTGGCTGTGCTTCTCTAGTGCTCCCTGACTGAACTCCGCTATCGACTCTACTCATTTAATAATAATAATGGTATTTGAGTGCTTACTATGTGCCATGTACTGTTCTAAGCGCTAGGGTAGATACAAGGTAAGCAGGTTGTCCCATTTGGGGCTCTCAGTGCTAATCCCCATTTTACAAATGAGGTCACTGAGGCACAGAGAAGTTAAGTGACTTGCCCAAAGTCACACAGCTGATAAGTGGCGGAGCCGGGGTTAGAACCCATGACTCTGACTCCCAAGCCCGCGTTCTTTCCACTACGCCACGCTATTTCTCATTCATTTGTCAAGAGTGGAAGTGAGACTCCTCAGTCTCTAATTCCCAAGGCCGCTTCTGGGATCCCTCTTATAGATGGGAACTTCTCATTCATTTGTCAAGAGTGGAAGTGAGACTCCTCAGTCTCTAATTCCCAAGGCCGCTTCTGGGATCCCTCTTATAGATGGGAACACTCTCATTCATTTGTCAAGAGTGGAAGTGAGACTCCTCAGTCTCTAATTCCCAAGGCTGCTTCTGGGATCCCTCTTATAGATGGGAACACTCTCATTCATTTGTCAAGAGTGGAAGTGAGACTCCTCAGTCTCTAATTCCCAAGGCCGCTTCTGGGATCCCTCTTATAGATGGGAACACTCTCATTCATTTGTCAAGAGTGGAAGTGAGACTCCTCAGTCTCTAATTCCCAAGGCCGCTTCTGGGATCCCTCTTATAGATGGGAACTTCTCATTCATTTGTCAAGAGTGGAAGTGAGACTCCTCAGTCTCTAATTCCCAAGGCCGCTTCTGGGATCCCTCTTACAGACAGGAACTTCTCATTCATTTGTCAAGAGTGGAAGTCAGACTCCTCAGTCTCTAATTCCCAAGGCCGCTTCTGGGATCCCTCTTATAGATGGGAACACTCTCATTCATTAGTCAAGAGTGGAAGTGAGACTCCTCAGTCTCTAATTCCCAAGGCCGCTTCTGGGATCCCTCTTATAGATGGGTACTTCTCATTCATTTGTCGAGTGGAAGTGAGACTCTTCAGTCTCTAATTCCCAAGGCCGCTTCTGGGATCCCTCTTATAGATGGGAACTGCCTTGGCAACTTGGCCATTTGTAAAGATAAGGATGTATACATCCGTCCGCGGTTCTGCAAGACCACGCCTATGATGACACTACGGGGGAAATCTCTTTTTGATCTGAAAAAGCGCTGGGGCAAGTCCCAGGGTTCCCACATCAGGGGGACAAAAATATTTCTGTTCTTATTTGATGAATTTGCTGGGAAATAGCCCTGCCCTGTCCAGCTGGCTCCATTTCCCCACCTTCCCGTACCCTTCCGACACCCCTTGACTCCCTCTGCATCTTTCAGGGTGTAATGGATCTGGAGTAGGGAAAGTGCAGGGAGATTGCAGGGGTGACAAGCTGGAGTGGGTGGCCTCAAAATGCAAGAGAGGAAGTGGGGCACCTATGGGGTGGGGGCAGAGCTTGCTTTACAGGGCCTAAATGGGAGTCCAATTCATAACTCAGTACAGTGCTCTGCACACAGCAAGTGCTCACGGTAAATATGACAATGAATAACTTCGAGGCTGTTAAGGCAGCAGGGGTCAACGCTTAGAAGCGGTGTGGCCTATTGGATAGAGCTCAATTCTACACGTCAGAAGGACCTGGGTTCTAATCCTTGCTCCGCCACTTGTCTGCTGGGTGACCCTGGGCGAGTCACTTCACTTCTGTGCCTCAGTTACCTCATCTGAAAAAATGGGGATGAAGTCTGGGAGCCCTGTGGGGGACAGGGACTGTGTCCAACCTGACTTCTACACTGTGAGCCCACTGTTGGGTAGGGACCGTCTCTATATGTTGCCAACTTGTACTTCCCAAGAGCTTAGTATAGTGCTCTGCACACAATAAGCGCTCAATAAATTCGATCGAATGAATGAATGAATGAATGGCACTTAAAAAATACCACAATTATTATTCACTAGCCAGAGCAACTAGCTTAGCAAGCCGAGCCTGGGTACAATGCAGGGAGAATAATGCTTCATCCTTTGGCTGTTTCCAGGCAACACACATTCCTCCTTCTGTCGCACCCCTCTGGTTCCGAGACAATGGCTGTCACCGGCCGGGAACTGCTTCGGTTCCAGGCCCTGACCCTGAACGGGAAGCAGTAGTTCACAGCATTTACTGAAGCAGGCCTGGGCCCACAGACAAATCTACCCGCAATCACGCTGCTCCTCTCAACTCCGTCCCTGTCCCCAAGTGCAAGCCCACATATTGGCTCTGAGAAACAGGCCCTGACGTGAGAGCCGTCCCCGGAAGGAGGCATGGGAGACCTCACTGGCCTCTCTGAATGGCGGTGGGAGGAAGGTAAAGGGGAAATGGGTCCCTTCACGGGGCAGGCTGCCCTGCTCGCTTTCAGGGCCCATCACCGGCCCAGGAGGAAGCTCCCCAGGCTGCCTGGTCACCCTGGCCACCCTCCAGGTAGGCGGCTCTGCCCGGCATCACTCCGGGTTTCTCTTCCCCTCAGGGCTGTTTCCTTGAGTGCACCTGGCGGGGGCCAGACACAGGCCACCCCGCCCGGAACCACGGGACAGACACAGGACAGAAACAGGCAGGTTTTAAACAAATAGTATTATTCATCCCACAGAGGTCCGCTCCAACTAACCAAAGACGCGGTCAGGCCCCACCTCTGGCCAGAGCCTGTTCCCAGGACCACTTATCCTCTCGGGGGGCTGGGGCTCAGCCGTTGCCCACCCCTGGGGTCCGCGCAGCCCTCGGAAGAACCGGGGAAGTACTGCTAGCACACGGGAGGGCTGAGCCTGCCCGTCGCCAGACAGCCGAAAAGAGATGACCGGTGTCTCCGAGACGGCATTCCAGGGCTGTTCTCAGCCCAACCCCGAGCCCAGATGAAAACAGAGAGGGACAAAATCATGCTCATATGCCATCTTTTCGAATTAAACTAATAATACCTCTCCCTGTCCCCCCGCCCACCGCCGCCACCACACCGCCTGGTTTCCAAGGATGGCTTTCTCTACTCTGATTTGAGGTGACAAGCCGGCAGGAGGTAGATGTGGAGAGTCTCAGCGAGCTCTCCCTTGGAACTCACAGGGAACCCCTGCGATTCTCGCCGGCGGTCAACAGCGGGTGGAGGGAGGTGCAGCAGCTCCCTTTCCGGACCCTAACATTCAAGACCAGGCGTCCGGACCCCCGAGAGACTCCAGGACTTCGAGCGAGCTCTGAGGTTTGGAGGAAGTTTTCCTTTCAAGACCAACCTTCCTGGGAGTCAGGGCGGTGGGTCTCTTGTCCCTGGAGGTGCTCTGGCCATACGCCTGGGCGGGGGGCACGGGCCCACCGATGGCGCGGCCTCCCCTCTGGAGGGAATGCTGCCCGAGGTGAGGCTCAGAGAGATGCAGAACCCATCCGCCGCTGGTGTCATTAGCTTTTCCTAAAACTGGTGGCCCCACCGAGGCAGCTCGCCCCTCGTGAAGGCTTGCAGAAAAGAGCGCCATTAAACGGGTTTGAGCCCCTGCCTCCCTGTTTGACTGCTCAGCCAACTGGCACCCGGTGGCTGTGCCCTCTGAACTGTGACCCTCGGCCAGCTGCTCCGCACCGGAGCTCAAGGCACCCCGGGGCAGCCAGCTCTCTCCCAGGGGACGGGCCTGCCCAATGCTCCATCCTGCCTCGGCTCTGGCACAGGGGAGGAGCTCCCGATCCCATCCACGCTCTCCTGGCTTCTAGCTTAGTCCCTCTCTAGATGGAAGAGGGAAGGAAATCCAAAAGGAGAGACCTGTAACGGCCCCCACACCTAGTCAGCCAAAGCACCCCAAGGCACAGACCCCGTCTCCCCCACCCCCAGCCCAAACCCACCATCTCCCCAGACCCACACCCAAAGGGGACTACTTCCCGGGAACTCAGCAAACGAGGGACTGCCGCTGAATCTTGGGGGAGAACAGACGAGCTGCAAATCCCCGGTTCAAACGGCTCCACCGTTCATCGCCCACTCCCACGCGGGTGACCCAGACACCCCTGACAGGAAGCGGGAAACCCGAGGGCGAAGGCCGCGGGACCGGCGTGGGAAAGCCGGAGAGCAGTTACCGCCCTCACGTTTGACATCCTTCCCTGCCTCCCGGGGGCGGTTCCGGGTTTTCCCGACAAACTAAACTTCTCTGAAAATCCTTCGTGACCTTCCGAAGAAAGGTGGGAAGAAGGGACAGGGCGAGGCGGAGAGACGGGGAGAGGTCGAGGCGAGTCGGAATTCAGCACCTCGGGCCCCCCGGCACCTTCCACACCGTCAGTGGAAGGGGCCCCTGTGGGCAAGTTAAGTTCGTGCCTGACCCTTTCCCGGAGGTTAGCGCTCGGAGTCGGAGAAGCAAGAGGGCTTAGTCCATCTCCAGACCAGCATGTCCTCTCCGGCGACCCTGTGGGACTCCGTCTGGATCCGGGACTCGTTCGAAGCCAGAAACTCCACTGCCCTGTCCCAGATGCGCTTCATCCTTCTCCTGGAACAAGAGACAGCAAAGAACGATTAGCATAACTGTGCCACCTGTAAAGTATTTACTACGTGCCAAGCATCCTGTGAACTTCTGGGGTAGAGATAATCCGATCAGATCAGACACAATCCCTGTCCCACATGGGGCTCGCGGTCTAGGGATGAGGGAAAACAGGGATTGAAGCCTTATTTTACAGGTGAGGAAACAGACGCAGAGAAGTTCACTGTCTTGCCCGAGGTCAAACGGCAGACAGAGACACTCTAACCCGGTTACAAACAACCCTTCACCTCCGCGGACCACGGTACGAGAGAGGAAGGACCTGACCAGCCCTTCTGTCCAGGGCACAAAGCCTTAGCTGTGCCCCAGCCCGTGGTGTCCCAGATGCTCGGGGAAGTTGGTACCCGCCCTTCAAAAGGGAGTCAGGAGGCCAGGCCAACACCAAACCCAGACTGGAAGCACAGCTGGGTACTGGGGCCAGCCGCCCACATCGGGAGGAGTTGGCTGGAGGAGCAAGAAAGTGACCCTCAAATTTTCCCCCTCAGGAAGCCCGGTTTCTGAGGACAGTGGTCCCCAACCACACTAACTCCCTCCGTCCCTTCGAAAGAAGCAGGAATGGGGGGACTGGCTAAACTACGCGTGTCCTTTTCATTCATTCATTCAATTGTATTTATTGAGCGCTTACTGTGTGCAGAGCACTGTACTAAGCGCTTGGGAAGTTCAAGTTGGCAACACCTAGAGACGGTCCCTACCCAACAGTGGGCTCACAGTCTAGAAGGGGGAGACAGAGAACAAAACCAAACATATTAACAAAATAAAATAAATAGAATAAATATGTACAAATAAAATAAACGAATAGAGTAATAAATACGAAGGGAGTCAGTCCCATCCCTAGGGCCCGGTCCAGGGGCTCAGGGGCACCAGCCCCGGCCCGGCAGCCCAGCTGATGGGGCCCCACCCTTCTATACCCAGCTTCTTGCCCAGCTTCTGCTGCCGTCCGCCAGCCCAAGGGTCTGGAACCAGATCTCCATTCCCTATCCAGCACCCAAATGACCTTCCCTTCCCCGCTCTCTATAAATAGAGTAATAAATACGTACAAACATATATACATATATACAGGTGCTGTGGGGAGGGGAAGGAGGTAAGGCGGGGGGATTTCTGAGCCCAGGCCCGAGGCCGATCTTCAACCTCACACACTGGTGACAGGTTAAAGGGGAAAGTGCCCTGTGCCCTGTCGGCCCTGCCAACTGAGCCGGGAGGGTTGAACCTTGGGTGCAGCTGGCCCTGAGGTAAAGCTCCTGAGGCAAACAAAGCTCTCAGCTCTCCAGGGCCGAAGGTCCTCCTCAGCACCTCCACTTCCTGATTCTTGATGCGTGACCCTGGCTCGTCCCCCGCCAGTTTTCCCCTCCTTCCCGCAGTGGCGGTGAGCCCCGAGGAGCCCGCTGCCGCGGCACATCCCAACAGAGGGTGAGCGTGGGAACCCTGGGGCGTTCTGAGAAGCAGCGTGGCTCAGTGGAAAGAGCCCGGGCTTTGGAGTCAGAGGTCGTGGGTTCAAATCCCGGCTCCGCCACTTGCCATTCATTCATTCAATCGTATTTATTGAGCGCTTTTTTTGTGCAGAGCACTGTACTAAGCGCTTGGGAAGTACATATAGAGACTGTCCCTACCCGACAACGGGATCATGGTATAGAAGGGGGAGACGGACAACAAAAGAAAACATATTAACAAAATAAAATAAATAGCTTAGTAATAGAGTCGCTTCCCTTTCCTGGGCCTCGTCGGAAAAATGAGGATTGGAGACCGTGAGCCCCACGTGGGGCGGGGGCAGCGTCCAACCTGATCTGCTTGTATCATTCATACATTCAATCGTATTTATTATTAATAATAATAATTCACACATTCATACATTCAATCGTATTTATTATTGATAATAATAATAATAATAATAAGCACCTTGTAACTTCCCCAGCGCTTAGAACTGTGTGACTCTGGGAAAGTCACTTCACTTCTCTGGGCCTCAGTGACCTCATCTGTAAAATGGGGATTAAGACTGTGAGCCCTCCGTGGGACAACCTGATCACCTTGTAACCTCCCCAGTGCCTAGAACAGTGCTTTGCACATAGTAAGCGCTTAATAAATGCCATCATCATCATCATTCTGGGTAAAATCCAATTGGGAACCTTCCTCCTCCTCAGCCTGCCTGCCAATCCCGCATCCTGGCTCTTGTGATTTGGGTGGACAGCAGCCTTAGGATCGGCCCCGCTGAGTCCCAGGGCCGAAAGGACCCACGACGTCAATGGTTTATAGAAGCCTGCGGGAATATGGTCGTGATTTGTCCTTTGGCAGGGGCTCTGGCCCCTCGTCTCTCTAAACAGGGACACCTGTTCTCCGGCAACAGCACAGGGGAGGAAGCTCCCCTTCACGGTCTCTGAAGGGGACCAATCAATCTGCGCATCAGGCAGAAACTCCTCACCCTGGGCTTCAAGGCTGTCCATCCCCTCGCCCCCTCCTACCTCACCTCCCTTCTCTCCTTCTGCAGCCCAGCCCGCACCCTCCGCTCCTCTGCCGCTAATCTCCTCACTGTGCCTCGTTCTCGCCCGTCCCGCCGTCGACCCCCAGCCCACGTCCTCCCCCTGGCCTGGAATGCCCTCCCTCCGCCCATCCGCCAAGCTAGCTCTCTTCCTCCCTCCAAGGTCCTACTGAGAGCTCACCTCCTCCAGGAGGCCTTCCCTGACTGAGCCCCTTCCTTCCTCTACCCCTCATCCCCCTCTCCATCGCCCCATCTTACCTCCTTCTCTTCCCCACAGCACCTGTATATATGTTTGTACATATTTATTACTCTATTTATTTATTCATTTTACTTGTACATATCTCTTCTATTTATTTTATTTTGTTAGTATGTTTGGTTTTGTTCTCTGTCTCCCCCTTTTAGACTGTGAGCCCACTGTTGGGTAGGGACTGTCTCTATATGTTGCCAACTTGTACTTCCCAAGCGCTTAGTACAGTGCTCTGCACACAGTAAGCGCTCAATAAATACGATTGCTAGATTGATTGATTGAAGGAGATGTGCCAAACTAGGTCCAGCCAGTTCCTGAGCACCAGGTAGCGACGCGGATGGGGGGAGGGAAAGGGAGTGCCTTGCCCTCTCTGCAGGTGTCATGCTCACCCTATCTAGACTGTGAGCCCACTGTTGGGTAGGGAATGTCTCTATATGTTGCCAACCTGTACTTCCCAAGCGCTTAGTCAAGTGCTCTGCACACAGTAAGCGCTCAATAAATACGAATGATTGATTGATTGATTGATTGAGATGGTGGTGGGTGGTTGGGCATTATGCCAACTCTACAAATGAGGGAAAGGGAGTGACTTTCCCGGCACCGCCCAGGGCCTCAGTAGCAGTGCAGGGTGGCATGGTGGCTACAGCACTGGTCCAGGAGTCAGGGGAGGACCTGGCATCCTCCTATTAGGAACCATTAAGACCTGGGTTCTAATCCCGGCTCCCCCACGTGTCTGCTGTGTGACTTTGGGCATGTCACTTCCTGGGCCTCTGTTCCCTCACCTATAAAATGGGGATTAATAATAATAATGATGGTATTTGTTAAGCGCTTACTATGTGCAAAGCACTGTTCTAAGCACCGGGGGGATACAAGGTGATCAGGTTGTGCCACGTGGGGCTCACAGTCTTAATACCCATTTTACAGATGAGGGAACTGAGGCACAGAGAGGTTGAGTGACTTGCCCAAAGTCACACAGCTGACAATTGGCAGAGTCGGGATTTGAACCCGTGAACTCTGACTCCAAAGCCCGGGCTCTTTCCATTGAGCCACGCTGCTTCTCAACAGACACATGGGAGAGCCGGGATTAGAACCCCTGACCTCTGACTCCAAAGCCCACGCTCTTAGTGGGAGCCCTTTGTGGGACAGGGACTCCCCCTTTTCGACTGTGACCCCACTGTTGGGTAGGGACTGTCTCTATATGTTGCCAACTTGTACTTCCCAAGTGCTTAGTACAGTGCTCTGCACACAGTAAGCGCTCAATACGATTGATTGACTGATTGATTGACTGTGTCCAACCTGATTTACTTGTACATACTCCAGGTCTTAGAACAGGGCTTGGCACATAGTAAGCACTTAACAAGTACCATAATAATTATTATTATTTGGCACCGGGAAGCGAGGTCTCCAGAGGCCGGCCCAGGCCAGACCCACCACCCGAAGCCCAGTTAGAGCGGATAGAGTGGAGTAGCCCTGGATCCAGCCGTGTGGACCCACTGGCTTACTCTGCAGCCCGCGGCCAATTCCTGAGCCCCAAATGTGGCTTTGTGTGATCACCGTCAGGCTCACCCTCTGAGGCAGGGCAGAATTCTCCTGGAATCTAAAGGCCAAACACTGGCCTTTAGCGCTCAATAAATAAGTAAATAAATAAATGTATTATTTAATAAATAAATAAATGAGTAAGCGCTCAATAAGTACGATCGATTGATTGGCCTCACAGCCTCCTCCTTCCCCACCAGTTGTCCATTAGGCGCTAATGAAGCAGCCCAGATGGAGCTCGGCTCCTTTAATCAGCCTCCACTGCTTCTTATCAGCAAACAAGCTCTCCAAATTTCTCTCAATCTCTCCCAAGCAGGCCTCTGAAAAGTTTCACACGAGGGCAGGGGGAAAGGGTTGCGGGGGAGAGAGAAAAGAGAGGAGTCTCCTAGCAGAGCTGCTAAGCCGTCGGCAGTTCAGTTGCGTTTCGGGTTTCCATTCATTCATTCATTCTATCGTATTTATTGAGCGCTTACTGTGTGCAGAGCACTGTACTCAGCGCTTGGGAAGTCCAAGTTGGCAACAAATAGAGACGGTCCCTACCCAACAGCGGGTTAAACAGTCTAGAAGGGGGAGACAGACAACAAAACAAAATAAATGGAATAAATTGAAGGCTTACTGTGTGCAGAGCACTGTACTAAGCGCTTGGGAAGTCCAAATTGGCAACAAATAGAGACGGTCCCTACCCAACAGCGGGCTCACAGTCTAGAAGGGGGAGACGGACAACAAAACAAAACAAAATAAATGGAATAAATTGAGCGCTTACTGTGTGCAGAGCACAGTCTTCTAGACTGTGAGCCCACTGTTGGGCAGGGACTGTCTCTATACGTTGCCAACTTGGACTTCCCTAGCGCTTAGTCCAGTGCTCTGCACACAGTACAGAGCTCTAACCCACGGGACGTAGTTTCCATCGAGGGATCAAAGGGGTTGACTAAGCAGGGCAGGGAGGGTGGCTTCCACCGTGTGGGCAGAGATGTGGAAATTCTTGGGAAAAGTAGTTGTCCCCACCAGACGATTGACGGAAAGCTCCCGGAGCACGGACCCAGGGATCAGGATATCTGGGTTCTGGTCTGTCTTTTAGACTGTGAGCCCACTGTTGGGTAGGGACTGTCTCTACATGTTGCCAACTTGTACTTCCCAAGCGCTTAGTACAGTGCTCTGCACACAGTAAGCGCTCAATAAATACGATTGATGATGATGATGATGGTCCCGGCTCTACCTCTGGTCTGCCGGTTGGCCTCTTGTCTTTACCCCGGTTTCGTCTATATAACAGGGATAAAAATACCCATTCTCCCTTCCCCTTAGATTGTGAAACCCCAAGCGGAACAGGAACTGAATCTGATTATCTACCCCAGTGCTCTGGACATGGGAAGCTCTCAATACATACCATCTATTTATTTTATTTTGTTAGTATGTTTGGTTTTGTTCTCTGTCTCCCCCTTTTAGACTGTGAGCCACTGTTGGGTAGGGACTGTCTCTATATGTTGCCAACCTGTACTTCCCAAGCGCTTAGTACAGTGCTCTGCACACAGTAAGCACTCAATAAATACGATTGATGATGATGGTCCCGGCTCTACCTCTGGTCTGCCGGGTGGCCTCTTGTCTTTACCCCGGTTTCGTCTATATAACAGGGATAAAAATACCCATTCTCCCTTCCCCTTAGATTGTGAAACCCCAAGCGGAACAGGAACTGAATCTGATTATCTACCCCAGTGCTCTGGACATGGGAAGCTCTCAATACATACCATCTATTTATTTTATTTTGTTAGTATGTTTGGTTTTGTTCTCTGTCTCCCCCTTTTAGACTGTGAGCCACTGTTGGGTAGGGACTGTCTCTATATGTTGCCAACTTGTACTTCCCAAGCGCTTACTACAGTGCTCTGCACACAGTAAGCGCTCAATAAATACGACTGATGATGATGATGATGAATAAGTGCCATTATTATTATTATATATAATATAATGATGTGCATAAGTAATGATGTGCATATAGCTATAATTCTATTTATTCTGACAGTTTTGACACCTGTCTACATGCTTTGTTTTGTTGTCTGTCTCCCTTATAAACTGTGAGCCCGTTGTTGGATAGGGACCATCTCTATATGCTGCTGACTTGTACTTCCCAAGCGCTTAGTACAGTGCTCTGCACACAGTAAGCGCTCAATAAATACGATTGAATGAATGAATAGCTAATGTAACCAGCTCCTGAAGAAGGCCTCCATAGAGGCACTGGGGTAGGGAAAGGGCAGGATGCCCTCTCGGGAGATGCAATCAAACAATCAATGGCATTTAAGCGCTATAATAATAATAATAATAATAATGTTGGTATTTGTTAAGCGCTTACTATGTGCAAAGCACTGTTCTAAGCGCTGGGGAGGTTACAAGGTGATCAGGTTATCCCATGGGGAGCTCACAGTCTTCATCCCCATTTTCCAGATGAGGTAACTGAGGCACAGAGAAGTGAAGTGACTTGCCCAAAGTCACACAGCTGACAAGTGGCGGAGCCAGGATTTGAACCCATGACCTCTGACGCCAAAGCCCGGGCTCTTTCCACTGAGCCAGGCTGCTTCTCAGCGTGTGCAGAGAACTGTGCTAAGCACTTGGCAGAGCACAATACAATAGAATTCCCTGCCCAGAACAAGGTTACACTTTAGAAGGTGAGGCAGACAATATAAATAATTTATAATATAAATCATTATATTATAATAATATAATTCAATCATATTTGAGCGCTTACTGTGTGCAGAGCACTGTACTAAGTGCTTGGGAAGTACAAGTTGGCAACATATACATTATATTATAATGTAATATAATATTATAATAATTTATAATATAATAAGATATGAACAGCAGCATGGCCTAACAGATACAGCTCAGGCCTGGGAGTGAGAAGGGCATGGACTCTAATCCCAGCTCCGCCACTTGTCTGCTGTGTGACCTTGGGCAAGTCACTTCACTTCTCCGGGCCTCAGTTACCTCATGTGTAAAATGGGGATTGAGACTGTGAGCCCCATGAGGTGCAGGGACTGCGTCGAACCCAATTTGCTTGTATCCACACCAGCGCCTAGCACGTAATAAGTGCTGAACAAATACTATACCACCATTAACAGATACCATTATTATTATTATTACACTCTGGGCCTGTCACTCCCCTCCTCAAAAATCTCCAGTGGTTGCCTATCAACCTTCGAATCAAGCAAAAACTCCTCACTCTCGGCTTCAAAGCTGTCCATCACCTCGTCCCCTCCTACCTCACCTCCCTTCTCTCCTTGTCCAGCCCAGCCCGCACCCTCCGCTCCTCGGCCGCTAATCTCCTCCCCGGGCCTCTTTCTCGCCTGTCCCGCCGTCGACCCCCGGCCCCCGTCCTCCCTCTGGCCCGGAATGCCCTCCCTCTGCCCATCCGCTAAGCTAGCTCTCTTCCTCCCTTCAAAGCCCTACTGAGAGTTCACCTCCTCCAGGAAGCTTTCCCAGACTAAGTCCCCCTTTTTCCTCTCCTTCTCCCCTCCCCATCGACCCCCACCAGCCCTACCCCCTTCCCATATCCACAGCACTTGTGTGTATTTGTACATACTTATTACTCTATTTTATTAACAGAGTATATAGCTATAATTCTATTTATTCTGATGGCATTGACACCTTGTCTACTTGTTTTGTTTTAGTGTCTGTCTCCCCCTTCTAGACTGTGAGCCCGTTGTTGGGTAGGGACCATCTCTATATGCTGCCGATTTGTACTTCCTAAGCGCTTAGTACAGTGCTCTGCCCACAGCGAGTGCTCAATAAATACAATTGAATGAATGAACATTATTATTATTGCCGATTTGTACTTCCTAAGCGCTTAGTACAGTGCTCTGCCCACAGCGAGTGCTCAATAAATACAATTAAATGAATGAACATTATTATTATCACTTCACTTCTCTGTGCCTCAATTGTCTCATCTGTAAAAAGGGGATTGAAACTGTGAGCCCCACGTCGGACAGGGACTGCATCCAACCCAATCTGCTTGTATCCATACCAGTGCTTAATACAGTGCCTGGCACATAGTAAGCGCTTAACAAATACTATTATTATTACTTCACTTCTCTGTGCCTCAGTTGCCTCACTTGTAAAATGGGGATTAAAACCGTGAGCTCCCTGTGGGACAAGGACTGAGTCCAATCTGATTAATTATATCTACTCCAGTGCTTTGCACATAGTAAGCGCTTAACAAGAACCATTATTATTTAAGTGCTCTGGGGGTGGGGTGAAATCCAATGTCCAAAGATCACAGATCCAAGTGCATAGATGATGCAGATGGGTGGGACAGTGAGCCGGAGAAGAGAGGGTTTAATCGGGAAAGGCCTCTTGGATGAGATGTGACTTTAATGATGCTTTGAAGGTGGAGAGATTCCCAGCGTGGCTCAGTGGAAAGATCACAGGCTTGGGAGTCAGAGGTCATGGGTTCTAATCCTGGCTCCACCTCTTGGCAGCTGTGTGATTTTAGGCAGGTCACAACTTCTCTGTGCCTCAGTTACCTCATCAATAATATGGGGATTAAGACTGTGAGCCCCCCCAACCTGGTCACCTTGTATCCCCCCCAGCATTTAGAACAGTGCTTTGCACATAGTAAGCGCTTAACAAATGCCATCACTATTATTATTATTATTAGATTGGTGGTCCGGCATACACGGAGGGGAAGGCGAAAAGGAAACTCACCTGCTCTGAGGTGGTATCAGGGTGTCCCGCACGTGAAGGATGCCCACATAGGGATAGCGCTCCATGTCCTGTTCCCAGTCCACATAGTGATCCTGCACAACAGCTGGGGCACCGAGAGGGAGACAACAAAACCATCCATGGCAGTTCAGCAACTTCCCGGGAGTACAGGAGGCAGGGGGAAGAGAGGAAGGGAGGAAGATGGGGGGAGAGGTGGCGGGGGCGGGGGGAGAGACAGAGTCTCTTATAGTCAAAGGGATGTTTTCAAGAGTTGGTCACCTATAATTTTCTTCACCATTTCATACATGGCCTGCTCCTCCTCTTCTAGTTTCCGCCACCGATACTTCAGAAGAATCAGGACTCCCCACAAAAAAGCCAGACCTGCGGAAGGCAGAAATCAAGAGCCCAGAAAGTCTCAGGGGATCGGGCCGCTCTGGCCGAGGGGCCGATCCGGCCACGGGGGCCACCTCGCCTTCACCCCCGAGTCTGTGCCTAACCCCCTGAATTCCGGGCCCACATTCCCAGGGTTTCGGGATGGATGGTGTACGCCGTCCCGTTTGGTCCCTTCTAAGCAGGCTGTCTTTCTCCTGCTCCCTGGAGTTGATGGCTCTTGGGCAGATGGCGGGCATCGTGGCCACAAGTTGCCCCTGTCTCCTTCCCCGGGGAACCCTCTGCTTTCACCCAACAGGAGATGGGCAGTTAGAGGCCCAGCATCAGGGCTTCCTCCCATGAGCCCCAAGCCTCCTCGCCCGGTGCCAAGAACATTTTCCAACCATTTTGGAGCCAATCTCGGGGCGGGTGGGAACGGCAGTGACATTTCAGTATGAAGGCTGACATGTTCATCTCCTCTGTTTTATTGACCAGACCTCAGGTTCACTAGACAGAAATGAACTCTCCAACGCTGGGATTTTTAGCAGCCATCAGTCACGCCGGGGAAAATCACCAGGCCGGTTCACGGGCCCGGGAGGGGGACGGGCAGAGTCGGGGAGAGACGGGGACGCGTCCCCAGCCGCCGGGGGCCGGACGCTTACCCCAGAAGAAAATGAGCACGCTGGTCACGGCTGTGAGCAGGGCCCGCCTCAGGCGGCAACCCACGCCCATCCGAGGCCGGGCCGACTCCAGACAGGCCACCTGGTCCACGGCCGTCACCAGTTCCGACAGGTCTCCCCCTTTCAACCTGCAAGAGAGGATCGATCGGCTGCTGGAGTCCCGGGGCCCAAGGCCTCCCTAAGCGCCCAACCGAAGAAAACCCCGGCGTTTCATCAGAAGGAAAACTGAACCGATGCCGGCCTATCTACGGCGAGTACTCCCAAAATCGTGCTTAGGATCTCAGGGAGGCTCTTGCCAGAAAATGTCCGTGTTGGCTACTTAGGAAGACTAAAGCTTTAAAGACGGCAGCAGGATTGAACTCCCACTGCTAAAGTGACGTCTCCCTCGGCAGGCTCTTTGACAGGGCCTCTCAGCGTGCAGAAGATTAAACTTTAAATTGGATTCCCTCCTCCCAGCAGAAAGAATTGGAAATGTTTACTGAACCTCCGCTCGGCAACCGCCGGGCCAGAATTCAACGGCAGGGTCTGGGAAGGGAGTATCTTTCGCTTAAAGCGCTTGAAGCAGCGTGGCTCAGTGGAAAGAGCCCGGGCTTTGGAGTCAGAGGTCGTGGGTTCACATCATCATCAATCGTATTTATTGAGCACTTACTATGTGCAGAGCACTGTACTAAGCGCTTTGGAAGTACAAATTGGCAACATATAGAGACAGTCCCTACCCAACAGTGGGCTCACAGTCTAAAAGGAGGAGACAGAGAACAAAACCAAACATACTAACAAAATAAAATAAATAGGATATGTACAAGTAAAATAAATAGAGTAATAAATATGTACAAACATATATACATATATACAGGTGCTGTGGGGAAGGGAAGGAGGTAAGATGGGGGGGATGGAGAGGGGGACGAGAGGGAGAGGAAGGAAGGGGCAAATCCCAGCTCCGCCACTTGTCAGCTGTGGGACTTAGGGCAAGTCACTTAACTTCTCTGTGCCTCAGTTCCCTCATCTGTAAAATGGGGATTAAGACTGTGAGCCCCACATGGGACAACCTGATCACCTTGTAATCTCCCCAGCTCTTAGAACAGTGCTTTACACATAGTAAGTGCTTAATAAATACCATTATTATTATTAAAGAGTCAGAGTAAGCTGGTTAAGGGCAAGCCAGAGCACGCAGCCTAGATTATTATCATCATTATTACTAAAGAGTCAGAGTAAGCTGGTTAAGGGCAAGCCAGAGCATGCAGCCTAGACGAAGCCAAACGTATTTGTTCACCCTCCCATGTACCCCAGATCCCAGGTAACCGCAGCAAGATATTCAGGGCGGCCTTTGGCCAGTGTGGAAGCCATCCTCTTTCTTGCCCTCCCCGCGAAACCCCTCAGCGGCCAGGGGGCTTTTCGGTTCGTATGTGACCACCGGATTTCTTCTTGATGCTACCCTGGTATTTTGGCTAAGAGCCGTGAAGCATAAAATGCTTATCTTCTAAGGCTTTCGGCAGAATGCAGGGAAAAAAAAAATCACTCAGACCTCAGGGTCTGTTAAAGCCAACCCTCAAACAGCCTGCCCGGGCCCAGTCACTGAGGTTTCGGTCACACTGCTTCGGGGGCACTCTCCGCTCTAGGGCTGGTGCACTGGGTCTTTACGGGAATTATAGAAAGAGCTCGGGGAGTTTTAATAACGTAAGGTTGGGACCCGAGCAGAGCTCTGGACCTCGGGAGCGAACGAGTCAATGTTTCCAGGACGATCGTTTTCCCAGCAGGAGAAACGTTAGGCATTGTCAGACACCACCCACTGGCATCTTTCCTCCAGTCTGTAATGCCCAAACCCGACATGGCACAGCGGGCGAAGGGAGAGCTGTTGCTGCCCTCCAGGATGGGCTCCAGTGGAAGATTCTGGGATTAGGGTCAATCTGCCCATTCCCTCCACCTTCCCAGGGAGTGGCAAAGGCTGTGCCCGGGGCGTTCTTCCCTCCGGGTAAGGCATGCCAGGCTGCGGAGGGTCCTTTGCCCAGTCAGAGCTCCAGGAGAGGGGGATCCCTGGGCATGAGGGACAGGAGGGGGGCTCAGCCAAAGCTAGACTATTCTCCCACCTCTAGACTATAAGCACAATAATAATAATAATAATAATTGGCATTTGTTAAGCGCTTACTACGTGCAAAGCACTGTTCTAAGCGCTGGGGAGGATACAGGGTGATCAGGTTGTCCCACGGGGGGCTCACAGTCTTAATCCCCATTTTACAGATGAGGTAACTGAGGCCCAGAGAAGTTAAGTGACTTGCCCAAGATCACACAGCAGACAGGTGGCGGAGTCGGGATGTGGGCAGGGAATATGTTGACCAATTCTGTTACACTGCACTCTTCCAAGCGCTCAATAAGATTAATTGGTTGTTTCTTCCCAAACCCCTCAGGAGGGGATGGGTCAAGGCAGGCTCAGAGAAAGCGCTACTAAAGGACCAGTCCAACTTCTGGGTGGCCCCACATGATGGTGATGAATATATTTGTTAAGCGCTTACTACGTGCCAGGCACTGTACTAAGCGCTGGGGTGGCTACAGGCAAGTCAGGCTGGACACAGTTCCCTGACTCATGTGGGGCTCACGGTCTCAATCCCCACTGCACAGATGAGGTAACTGAGGCACGGAGAAGTTAAGTGGCTTCCCCAAGGTCACGCAGCAGACAAGTGGAGGAGCAGGGATTAGAAGCCACGACTTTCTGGTTCCCAGGCCTGTGATCTATCCACTACGTCGTGCTGCTTGATGATGATGATGATGGCATTTGTTAAGCGCTTACTATGTGCAAAGCACTGTTCTAAGCGCTGGGGGGGATACAGTGTGATCAAGTTGTCCCACATGGGGCTCACAGTCTTAATCCCCATTTTTACGGACGAGGTAACTGAGGCGCAGAGAAGTTAAGTGACTTGCCCAAGGTCACACAGCAGACTTGTGGTGGAGCCGGGATTCGAACCCATGACCTCTGACTCCAAAGCCCGTGCTCATTCCACTGAGCCACGCTGCTTCTCTATAATAATAATAATGGCATTTATTAAGCGCTTACTATGTGCAAAGCACTGTTCTAAGTGCTGGGGAGTTTACAAGGGGATCAGGTTGTCTCACGTGGGGCTCACAGCCTTAACCCCCATTTTCCAGATGAGGGAACTGAGGCACAGAGAAGTGAAGTGACTAGCCCAAAGTCACACAGCTGACAGTTGGCGGAGCCGGGATTTGAACCCGTGACCTCTGACTCCAAAGCCCGGGCTCTTTCCACTGAGCCACGCTGCTTCCCCATGTGTGGACCCGGGCACCTCCCAACCAGCCCCAATCTGAGGGAAAACCCATCCGTGGAGGACGCAATCCCAGCTCCCATCCCCGGCTCACCAGATTCCCACATCCTTGTTACTGCTCAGGATCCACGTCAGCGCGGCTTCAAACTTCACTGGGGGACTACCCGTCACGTTCTGCAGGGAAGAGCCATAAGATTAGTTCACGAGGAGCAGCGAGCCCTAGTGGGAAGAAGAGGGGCCCGGGAGTCAAAGGACTTGAGTTCTAATCCTGGCTCTGCCAGCTGTCTGCAGTGTGACCTCGGGCAAGTCACTTCACTTCTCTGTGCTTCAGTTTCCTCAACTGTAAAATGGGGATTCAATACTCGCTCCCCCTCCTACTTAAACTGTGAGCCCCATGTGCGACAGGGATGGTGACCCATCTGATGACCTCGTATCTATTCCAGCGCTTAGAACAGTGCTTGGTGTATATTAAACGCTTAACTAATCTCATAATAGATGAAAGAGCGGAAATGCTTGGAGAAACAATGAGTCAGGCAGGCCAAAAGAAGAGGGCAGTCTGGCCAGTTCCAGACCGACTTGATTACGCGTTCCTCTGGGACCAGGATAATAATAATAATAATGGCATTTATTAAGTGCTTACTATGTGCAAAGCACTGTTCTAAGCGCTGGGGAAGTTATAAGGTAATCAGGTTGTCCCACAGGGGTCTCAGTCTTAATCCCTGTTTTACAGATGAGGTAACTGAGGCACAGAGAAGTCAAGTGACTTGCCCACAGTCACATAGCTGACAATTGGTGGAGCCGGGATTTGAACCCATGACCTCTGACTCCAAAGCCCGGGCTCTTTCCACTGAGCCACGCTGCTTCTCCAAGAGGATACCTCTTACTTCTACAGTATCTTCCCAATTTACTTGTACATATTTACTATTCTATTTATTTTATTTTGTTAATATGTTTTGTTTTGTTGTCTGTCTCCTCCTTCTAGACTGTGAGCCCGCTGTTGGGTAGGGACCGTCGCTATATGTTGCCAATTTATACTTCCCAAGTGCTTAGTACAGTGCTCTGCACACAGGAAGCGCTCAATAAATACGATTGAATGAATGAAGTACCACAAGAAGCAGCGTGGCCTAGTGGACAGACCACAAGCCCAGGAGTCAGAAGGATCTGGGTTCTAATCCTGGCTCCACTACTTGTCTGCTGTGTGACCTTGGGCAAGTCACTTCATTTCTCTGTGGCTCAGTAATCTCATCTGAAAAATGGGGAAGAAGAGTGGGAACCCATGAGGGACAGTGACTGTTGTCCAACCTGACTGTCTTGTCCCTACCCCAGTGCTTAGTACAGTGTCTGCCTCAGAGTTTGCACTTAAATATCATAAAAAAGTACCTCAGGGGCGGGGGGTTCTGGAGACATTTAGGAGCAATAGTAGAGGCGGGTGTGAAGGATGTTAGTCACGTTAAGAGTGGGGTCGTTGCTACCAGAGTAAACGTTTCCACTGTACTGACCTAGGGCCCTGCTTCCCGACAACTGGGGAAGCAGTACGGCCTGGCGGATACAGCCTGGGCCCAGGAGTCAGCAGGACTTGGGTTCTGATTCTGGTCTTCTGTGTGACCTTAGGTGGGTCACTTGACTACTCTGGGCCTCAGTTCCCTCATCTGTAAAATGGGGATTAATATGTGAGCCCATGGACTGATCTCCTTCTATCTACACCAGCGCTTAGAATAGTGTCTGGAATGCCCTCCCTCTGCCCATCCGCCAAGCTAGCTCTCTTCCTCCCTTCAAGGCCCTACTGAGAGCTCACCTCCTCCAGGAGGCCTTCCCAGACTGAGCCCCTTCCCTCCTCTCCCCCTCGTCCCCCCTCCATCCCCCCCATCTTACCTCCTTCCCTTCCCCACAGCACCTGCATATATGTATATATGTTTGTACATATTTATTACTCTATTTATTTATTTATTTTACTTGTACATATCTATTCTATTTATTTTAGCACGGGGTGGTCAAGCATCACAGACCCAGAGCACCAAGAGGCTCTAATGGTGGCCAAAGATCACAGTACTACTTACAGCTATATACTCCTGGGCTTCGATAACAGGGATGCATTTACTTTTCAGCTTCTCAGGATTGCCACACTCAAAATTACCTAGAAAAACATTTCAGGACAAAGAAAGGATTTAGAGGTGGAATGACTCGGCTCAAAACGCACCGAGGACCAAGCCAGCCGTTCCAAGACGGATCCTATGGCCGAGCTGTTTCCTCCCACCTTCCGCTAGGGAAGCTTCCCTCCCCACAGCCGGATCAAAAGCTACTTAGCTTGCATCAATTCCAGATCATTAAAACCTGACTTGCCACACCGTTTGGTTATTTGCATCAAATGACTAGAAGCTGCACACCACCAAGGTCTGCTTTCAACTGATCCTTAAAAGGGCTGGGCGGAGAGTTTCGGATGCAGGGGGAAATGGATCCTCCCAAGCACAGGCTGGAAAAAGGACAAGGAGGCGGGGGAGGTTTTAGATGAAGACTCTGATGAAAGCCATGAAGTGGAAGATGCCCAGGATAGCATCGTGTCATCCCCATCTTACCTTCCCTTCCCCATAGCACCTGTACATATGTATATATGATTGTACATATTTATTACTCTATTTATTTATTTATTTTACTTGTACATTTCTATCCTATTTTATTTTGTTGGTATGTTTGGTTCTGTTCTCTGTCTCCCCCTTTTAGACTGTGAGCCCACTGTTGGGTAGGGACTGTCTCTATGTGTTGCCAATTTGTACTTCCCAAGCGCTTAGTACAGTGCTCTGCACATAGTAAGCGCTCAATAAATACGATTGATTGATTGATTGATTGATCTCCGCAACCTCTAAGGGGCCACCAACCGTGTGACCCGAGGCGGCAGAGGACCCATGACGGTGCTGCTCCCATCTGCCCACGAAATGCCCACCCTGATGCCAGCCCGGCCCTGGAGGTATCGGTGAGGTGATTCAGAGGCTGAGGGTGGGGCCTCCTATCCGATCCCTAACAATAATAATTACGGTATTTGTTAAGCACTTACTATGTGCCAAGCACTGTTCTAAATGCTGAGGTAGTCACAAGGTAATTAGCTTGTCCCACGTGGGGCTCACCGTCTCAATCCCCATTTTTACAGATGAGGTAACTGAGGCACAGAGAAGTGGCTTTCCCAAGGTCACCCAGCAGGCCACTGGCAGAACCGGGATTAGACTCCCAAGCCGGTGTTCTTTCCACTAAGCCACACTGCTTCCCTGCTGGGCGGGATCCAGGGGCTCCTGAGCTCAGAGGGGTCGGGAAGGAGGGTGTGGATGGGGAACGGAGCTGAGGACTTCAGGATGGAATGAGGGACTCCAGCCTGAGTCAGGTTGGTCTCACTTGGGCCCCTGCCCACCTCAAGACCAGAGCAGATTCCCAATCAATCGATCATATTTATTGAGCGCTTACTATGTGCAGAGCACTGTACTAAGCTCTTGGGAAGTACAAATTGGCAACATATAGAGACAGTCCCTACCCAACATTGGGCTCACAGTCTAAAAGGGGGAGACAGAGAACAAAACCAAACATACTAACAAAATAAAATAAATAGGATATGTACAAGCATAATAAATAGAGTAATAAATATGTACAAACATATATACATATATACAGGTGCTGTGGGGAAGGGTTTAGAGCCCCATCCCTGGCGTTGCCTTGGGGGCTCTAGACCAGTCCAGACCTCAGGGCTCCTTGCTGGTCCCTGATGGTCCGAAGAAACGAGCGAGCCGGGTCATGGGGCATCCACGTGGTACATCCGTAACATGTTCTAAGCGCTGGGGAGGTTACAAGATGAACAGGTTGTCCCGCGAGGGGCTCACAGTCTTCATCCCCATTTGACAGATGAGGTCACTGAGGCCCAGAGAAGTGAAGAGACTTGCCCAAAGTCACCCAGCTGACAAGTGGCGGAGCCGGGATTCGAACCCATGACCTCTGACTCCAAAGCCCCAGGCCCTTCCCACTGAGCCGCGCTGCTTCTCTAATTGTTGTATTGTACTTTTCCAAGCTCTAAGCAGCGTGGCTCAGTGGAAGGAGCACGGGCTTTGGAGTCAGTGGTCGTGGGTTCAAATCCCGACTCTGCCAATTGTCAGCTGTGTGACCTTGGGCAAGTCACTTAACTTCTCTGGGCCTCAGTTCCCTCATCTGTAAAATGGGGGTTGACTGTGAGCCCCCCGTGGGACAACCTGATCACCTTGTAACAACCCAGCGCTTAGAACAGTGCTTTGCATATAGTAAGTGCTTAATAAATCCCATCATTATTATTACAGTGCTCTGCACACAGCACGCACTATTAATATGAATGGATGGATGAATCTGATGTGCTTACTGTGTGCCAAACGCCCTGCCAAGCCCAGGGGTAGGTACGGGATGATCAGGTCAGACAGAGCCCTCGGGATCACAACCCACTGTTAGGTAGGGACCGTCTCTATATGTTGCCGACTTGTACTTCCCAAGTGCTTAGTACAGTGCTCTGCACACAGTAAGCGCTCAATAAATACGATTGAATGAATGAATCCTTGGGCACATCCATCCCCAGCCAGCTCTGGAAACAACCCTCAAGTTCCAATCACTGTCCATGGGATCATAACCATCCCCCCATCTTACCTCCTTCCCTTCCCCACAGCACCTGTATATATGTATATATGTTTGTACATATTTATTACTCTATTTATTTATTTATTTTACTTGTACATATCTATTCTATTTATTTTATTTTGTTAGTATGTTTGGTTTTGTTCTCTGTCTCCCCCTTTTAGACTGTGAGCCCACTGTTGGGTAGGGACTGTCTCTATATGTTGCCAACTTGTACTTCCCAAGCGCTTAGTACAGTGCTCTGCACACAGTAAGCGCTCAAAAAATACGATTGATGATGATAACCACCCAGGTAATGGTAACGGCACTTTGATTGATACCAGGTTTCTCTTCCAGGGAGACCAATGCTCTCTCACTGCTGTGCTCGTGTGTCTTCCCGTTATCCCTGAGAGGTAGGAAAGGCCAGGGACGCCTTGCCTCACGTCAAAGCGGGGGACGATTGATTGACTGAATGAATGAATGAATATATGTATATATGTTTGTATGCATTTACTACTCTATTTTATTTGTACATATTTATTCTACTTATTTTATTATGTTAGTATGTTTTGTTTTGTTGTCTGTCTCCCCCTTCTAGACTGTGAGCCCGCTGTTGGGTAGGGACCATCTCTAGATGCTGCCAACTTGTCCTTCCCAAGCGCTTAGTCCAGTGCTCTGCACACAGTAAGCGCTCAATAAATACGACTGAATGAACGAATGAAACTGAGGCCTACAGGAGTTCAAAGACTGGCCCGGGGTCACCCTGTCAGCAGCGGGTAACACTGGACAGTGAGCTGTATCCTGTAATCCCAACAAATAATGATGGCATTTGTTAAGCGTTTACTATGTGCCAAGCACTGTTCTAAGCACTGGAAGCGGCAGGGCCTAATGGAAAGAGTTCATGATTGAAAGCTAGAGGACCTGGGTTCTAATCCCAGCTCTGCCACATTTCTGCAGGGTGATCGTGGGCAAGTCATTTCACTTCTCTGGGTGTCAGTTTCTTCATCTGTAAAATGGGGATTTAATATCTGTTTCCCCTCCTTCTTAGGCTGTGGCCATGGGGCCAGGAACTGTGCCTTGATCTGTCAGCTGTGTGACTTTGGGAAAGTCACTTAAATTCTCTGTGCCTCAGTTCCCTCATCTGTAAAATGGGGATTACGACTGTGAGCCCTATGTGGGACAACCTTGATTACCTTGTATCCCCCCTCAGTGCTTAGAACAGTGCTTGGCACACAGTAAGCGCTTAACAAATACCACATTATTATTATTATAATCTTGTATTTCCCCTGGGGCTCAGGACAATACTTAGCACATAGTAAATGCTTAATAAACACCACAATTATGATTATTCTTCCTCCCCAACCCAATCTTTTCAGAGAAGCAGCATGGCCTACTGAAAGATCATGAGTCTGGGAGTCAGAGGACCTAGGTTCTAATTCCGGCTCCACCACTAACCTGCTGTGTGACGTTGAGGAAGTCACTTCACTTCTCTGGGTCTCAGTTCCCTCATCTGTCAAATGGGGATTAAGGCTGTGAGAGCCACGTGGGAAAGGGACGGTGTCCAGCTTGATTTGCTTGTCTCCACCCCAGCGCTTAGTCCAGTGCATGGCACATAGTGCTTAACAAATACCACTATTATGATTATTATATTATTAATAAAGGCACTGGTGCAAATGAATGACCCCTCACTGGATTCTGCCCAATCACCAATCTTGTCTCATAAACCCAGAGTACCGTGATACGCAGTGAAATTCACTGCCGGCCACGAGAAGCAGCATGGCCTACTGGTTAGAGCGCGGGCCCGGGAGTCAGAAGGTCATGGGTTCTAATCCTGGCTCTGCCACTTATCTGTTGTATGACCTCAGGCAAGTCACTTCACTTCTCTGTGACTCAGTTCTCTCAACTGTAAAATGGGGATTAAGACTGCGAGTCCTATGTGGATCACCCCCTTCTCCTCAACACGCTATCCAACCTTGGCTTCACAGACTCCGTCCTCTCCTGGTTCTCCTCATCTCTATGGCCATTCATTCTCAGTCTCCTTTGCGGGCTTCTCCTCCCCCTCCCATCCCCTTACTGTGGGGGTTCCTCAAGGGTCAGTTCTCAGTCCCCTTCTGTTCTCTATCTACACTCACTCCCTTGGTGAACTCACTCGCTCCCACAGCTTCAACTATCATCTCTTCGCTGATGACCCCCAAATGTACATCTCCTCCCCTGTTCTCTCTCCCTCCTTCCAGGCTCATATCTCCTCCTGCTGTCAGGACATCTCCATCTGGATGACTGCCCGCCATCTAAAACTCAGTATGTCCAAGACTGAACTCCTTATCTTCCCTTCCAAACCCTGCCCTCTCCCTCACTTTCCCATCACTGTAGATGGCCCTACCACCCTTCCCGTCTCACAAGCCTGCAACCCTGGTGTCATCCTCGACTCCGCTCTCTGGTTCACCCCACACATCCAATCCCTCACCAAAACCCTGCTGGTCTCACCTCCGCAACATTGCCAAGATCCACCCTTTCCTTTCCATCCAAACCGCTACCTTGCTGGTTCAATCACTCACCCTATCCCGACTGGATTACTGCATCGGCCTCCTCTCTGATTCTCCCATCCTCCTGTCTCTCCTGGCTTCAGTCTATACTTCACTCTGCTGCCCGGATTATCTTTCTACAGAAACGCTCTGGGAACGTTACTCCCCTCCTCAAAAATCTCCAGTGGCTGCCTGTCAACCTGCGAATCAAGCAAAAACTCCTCACTCTCGGCTTCAAGGCTGTCCATCACCTCACCCCCTCCTCCCTCACCTCCCTTCTCTCCTTCTCCAGCCCAGCCCGCACCCTCCGCTCCTCTGCCGCCAACCTCCTCACTATGCCTCGTTCTCGCCCGTCCCACCGTCGACAACCGGCCCACATCCTTTCCCTGGCCCTGAATGCCCTCCCTCCACAGATCCGCCAAGGTAGCTCTTCCTCCCTTCAAAGCCCTACTGAGAGCTCACCTCCTCCAGGAGGCCTTCCCACACTCAGCGCCCTTTTTCCTCTCCTCCTCCCCATCCCCCCCCGCCCTACTTCCTTCCCCTTCCCACAGCGCTTATAATATATTTGTACCTATTTATTGCTCTATTTATTTTACTTGTACATATTTACTATTCTATTTATTTTGTTAATGATGTGCATATAGCTATAATTCTATTTGTTCTGACGATTTTGACACCTGCCCACATGTTTCGTTCTGTTGTCTGTCTCCCCCTTCTAGACTGTGAGCCCGTTGTTGGGCAGGGACCATCTCTGCATGTTGCCGACTTGTACTTCCCAAGCGCTTAGTATCATGCTCTGCTCACAGTAAGCGCTCAACAAATGCAACTGAATGAATGAATGTGGAACAGGACCTGTGTCCAACCCACAACCCAATCGCCTTGTATGTATCCCAGCACTTAGAACAGCGCCTGGCACATAGTAAGCACTTAACAAATACCATAATTGTTATTATTATTATTATTATAAGGGGTCGATGGTCCCCACCCAGCACTCCAGTCAACAGCCCCAATTTTCCCAGTCACATAGGGCCTGCTCTAGCCCAGGGCCATTTTGGCTGCCCTGCTGCTTGCCCAGGCCTGTGAGCCCTGGGGCATTTCTGGGAGCCCGGTGGTTCCTACATAACCCACGGCTCACTCCAGTCCCTGGGCAGCCCCTCGTCAGCATTCGGGCCTGCTGCAAGTCCAAACTGGCTGGAACAGAGATGGCCACCTGGCAGCGTGGCTCAGTGGAAAGAGAACGGGCTTTGGAGTCAGAGGTCATGGGTTCAAATAATAATAATGATGGCATTTATTAAGTGCTTACTATGTGTAAAGCACTGCTCTAAGCGCTGGAGAGGTAACAAGGTGATCAGGTTGTCCCACGGGGGGGCTCACAGTCTTCATTCCCATTTTGCAGATGAGGTAACTGAGGCACAGAGAAGTGACTTCCCAAAGTCACACAGCTGACAAGCGGTGGAGCCGGGATTTGAACCCATGACCTCTGACTCCAAAGCCCATGCTCTTTCCACTGAGCCATGCTGCTATCCCGGCTCCGCCAGTTGTCAGCTGTGTGGCTTTGGGCAAGTCACTTCTCTGGGCCTCAGTTCCCTCATCTGTAAAATGGGGATGAAGACTGTGAGCCCCCCCGTGGGACAACCTGATCACCTTGTAACCTCCCCGGCGCTTAGAACAGTGCTTTGCACATAGTAAGCGCTTAATAAATGCCATCATTAGTATTATTATTATCCCAGGGCAATGACCCCCTGACTCTTTCTGCCCAAACGTAATTCTGGATGGCATTTGCTAAGTTCTTACTACGCGCCGGACACTGTTCTAAGAGCTGGGGTAGATTTGAGCTAGTCCCTGTCCCATATAGGGCTCACAGTACATGGGAAGTCCAACGGGTTGGAACTCCGCAGTTTGGGGAGAGGACTGGTTGGCCCAAACTCCGACAGTCGGACAGGGAGAGAGGGGCAGCCCTGCGGAGGGACCACCTCCCTTGTACTCCCCGAGAGCCCCCTCCTCCCGCCGGCCACCCGATCCCACAAACCTACTCACCGGCTTGTATGGCCAGGAAGTTGTATAACTCATGCAGCACTTCTAGCAAAACCTTCTTCTGTTTGGCTTGGCAGTACTGGGCATTTCGACAGGCCCGAAGCAGGGCGGTTGTGGGGAGGAGAAAGAATCAGTTGGCAGAATAAAGACGGGAGAACTTTCCAGGGACCTGAGCCCCCGGCATCGGGTAACCCCAAACAACACCCCTGGCGTCCGACCCCATCTCCCATCCCAGCGAAGGGGCAGGACGATGTCAGACAATCACTCCGATTCTGGATCCAGGGGAGAACATTTCTTCCGAACCCTCCCAACCCACCCATCTTCTCTCCCCGTCCCTGCTGGCTGTGATCTAAACCTGAAGTCCTTGCAACCGAGGCGTGAAAACCTGATAATTAGAGTCTTAAGTCATGGCCCCGGCAGCATGAAACACAACCTTGCCTCAGTCGACGGAATTTATCGTCCCGCAATTTACGGCTCTCTCTCTCTTCCCCCGGACCATCCAGGCGGAGGAGCGAGCTTCACTTCTACTGGCTAATGTCATTCTCCAGGTTCATCGGACTCCGAGGCTCATCTTTTCCCCTGCCTATTTGGGAGTAGGTCAGGGCTTCAAATACTAATCTCCGCAGAGACCGGGAGGCTGTGCTCCCCAGAAATGAACTGCCAAAGGGGGAGTCACCCTGTCTAAAATCACCGAGTCTGTGTTTCCCAAAGGCCACTCAGAGTGGGGGCACGGGGAGTCAACTACTGCGTCAACATTAGCGGCTGAAGGGGCTCCGCTCCTTCAAAGGCAGGGAGGGCGGAGGCACTTCAGATCGACGAGAGGTCATCATTCTTAAACAGTAAGCATGTTATGGGAAGGGAACATCTACCAACTCCGTAATATTGTACTCTTCCAAGTGCTTACTACAGTGCTGTGCACAAAATAAGCTCTCAATAAATACCACTGATTGCCTGAGCCCCACAAGTTTCCAATTCTCCTAGGCAGAACTGAGTCTAGCAAGATCATCTCAGCCTGGTGTTTGGGGAGCGTGGTGCGGGACAGGTATTAGAGAAGGGGTGCGGTCTTAGAAAAGCAGCATGGCTCAGTGGAAAGAGCCCGGGCTTTGGAGTCAGAGGTCATGGGTTCAAATCCCGGCTCCACCACTTTGGGCAAGTCACTTCACTTCTCTGGGCCTCAGTTACCTCACCTGTAAAATGGGGATGAAGACTGTGAGCCCCCCGTGGGACAACCTGATCACCTTGTAACCTCCCCAGTGCTTAGAACAGTGCTTTGCATGTACTAAGCGCTTAATAAATGCCATTATTATTATTATTATTGGGGAAAGAGCACAGACCCAGGAGTCAGGAAACCACAATTCTAATCACAGTTCTGCCACTTGCCTGCTGAGTCCTTGGGCAAGTCACTATTTCACTGGGCCTCAGTTCCCCCACCTGCAATATGAGGATGAAATACCTGTTCTCCCTCTGTCTTAAACTATGAGGCCTGTGTGGGACAGGGACTGAGTCTGATCTGGCTGTATGTCCCACAGCGTTTTGCTCTGCGCTTGGCGCTAGTAAGCACGTAACAGACACCGCATTACTGAAACCACATCCCGAAAACAATCCCAACGGGAGCATTTCCAGGGAGAAAGAGAAGCCCTGTTCAGGTCTCTTAAAAAGCTGTGGAACTCAACTCACACTCACCTCATCTGTCTTTTTCTCACAGTCCACCGGTAACAGTTTCACTAGGACCGAAGAGAAACATAAAATTAAAGGAGTTGGGGAGGAGGGATGTGGAAAGTTTCTTCAATTCAAGGGCAACAGACCTTCTCAGAAGACTCTGGTATAAACGTCATGAAAATCATCCATGATTTAACACGGTGAGCCCTAATGTGTTTGGTAGCGAGGTAAGAGATTTCTTCAATTGGGAAGAAGGGACAGGGAGGGAGGAGCTGAAGGCTTTTATTGATATTCTCATTTGGACGCCTTTCACCTTAAAACTTCTTTCCTAGGGCAAAGGCACTCAGAGGAAGGGTAGGGAATTCACCAACAAATCATCCGCTGCCCCATTCAAAGTGTTTTCGGAAGGAGACCTTTGCATGGCTTGAAATTGGAGTCGCCAGGAATCTGTCTCTCGGGTTGGTTCTCATTTTTCTGACCAGTTTCGACGCTGCCTTTTCAGTTTCAGAAAAGGCACCTTCCTCCCATTCGTTCGGCAGATTGGCTGCCGCGAGTCTGGTGAGGCGAAGACTAACAAACTGCAGGCGACCGTTAAGACGGGGTGCGGCTCGGAGTTTATTTAATCCGGGACGTTTTTGAAAGGGTGAGGGGGTGGTTTATGTCTGTTTCAGGTCCTCTGACGGTCAATAGCAACAGCACCAATTAATCTCTGATCAATCAATCAATCAATCGTATTTATTGAGCGCTTACTGGGTGCAGAGCACTGTACTAAGCGCTTGGGAAGTACAAGTTGGCAACATATAGAGACAGTCCCTACCCAACAGTGGGCTCACAGTCTAACAGTAGATCACTAGTAGATGACTAGTATCACTAGTATCACTAGTATCTGGCCCTTCACCCCTGAATCGATACATAGAAAATCCCCACTCTGTGGTTTCTGTAATAATACAGAAGCAGCGTGGCTCAGTGGAAAGAGCACAGGCTTGGGAGTCAGAGGTCATCGGACCGAATCCCGGATCGAATCCCAGCTCCGCCACGTCAGCTGTGTGACCTTGGGCAAGCCACTTAATTTCTCTGGGCCTCAGTTCCCTCATCTGTAAAATGGGGATGAAGACTGTGAGCCCCACGTAGGACAATTTGATCACCTTGTATCCCTCTAGCGCTTAGAACAGTGCTTGACACGTAGTAAGTGCTTAACAAATGCCATCATCATTATTATTAATATTAATAATAACAATAATAGCATTTGTTAAGCACTTACTATGTGCCAAGCACTGTTAATAATAATAATGATGATGATGGCATTTGTTAAGCACTTACTACGTGCCAAGCACTGTTCTAAGTGCTGGGGCGGTTGCAAACAAATTGGGTTCGACACGGTCCCTTTCCCACTTGGGGTTCACAGTCTTAATCCTCATTTTGCAGATGAGGTAATAATAATAATTCTGGTATTTGTTAAGTGCTTACTATGTCCAAGGCACTGTACTAAGCATTAGAGGGATACAAGGTGATCAAGTTGTCCTACATGGGGCGCACAGTCTTCATCCCCATTTTACAGATGAGGGAACGGAGGCCCAGAGAAATTAAGTGGCTTGACCAAGGTCACACGGCTGGCGTGGCGGAGCTGGGATTCAATCCGGGATTCGATCCAATGACCTCTGACTCCCAAGCCTGTGCTCTTTCCACTGAGCCACGCTGCTTCTGTATTATTACAGAAACCACAGAAAGGGCCGAGATTAATAATAATAAAAATGGCATTTGTTAAGTGCTTGCTCTGTGCCAAGCACAGTTCTAGACTAAGCCCACTGTTGGGTAGGGACCGTCTCTATATGTTGCCAACTTGTACTTCCCAAGCGCTTACTACAGTGCTCTGCACACAGTAAACGCTCAATAAATACGATTGAATAAATGAATGTTCTAAGCGCTGAGGTAGATACAAGGTAACCGGGCTGTCCCACTTGGGGCCCCCAGTCTTCATCCCATTTGACAGACGAGGTCACTGAGGCCCAAAGTGAAGCGACTTGCCCAAAGTCACAGAGCTGACAAGGGGCGGGGCCGAGATTAATAATAATAATAAAAGCGGCATTTGTTAAGCGCTGAGGTAGACACAAGGTAATCGGGCTGTCCCATTTGGGGCTCCCGGCCGAGATTAATAATAATAAAAGTGGCATTTTTTAAGTGCTGAGGTAGATACAAGGTAATCGGGCTGTCCCACTTGGAGCTCCCAGTCTTCATCCCCATTTGACAGACGAGGTCACTGAGGCCCAAAGAAGTGACTTGCCCAAAGTCACAGAGCTGACAAGGGGCGGGACCGAGATTAATAACAATGAAAGTGGTATTTGTTAAGCGCTGAGGTAGATACAAGGTAATCGGGCTGTCCCACTTGGGGCTCCCAGTCTTCATCCCCATTTGACAGACAAGGTCACTGAGGCCCAAAGAAGTGACTTGCCCAAAGTCACAGAGCTGACAAGGGGCGGGACCGAGATTAATAACAATGAAAGTGGTATTTGTTAAGCGCTGAGGTAGATACAAGGTAATCGGGCTGTCCCACTTGGAGCTCACAGTCTTCATCCCCATTTGACAGATGAGGTCACTGAGGCCCAAAGAAGTGACTTGCCCAAAGTCACAGAGCTGACAAGGGGCGGGACCGAGATTAATAACAATGAAAGTGGTATTTGTTAAGCGCTGAGGTAGATACAAGGTAATCGGGCTGTCCCACTTGGGGCTCCCAGTCTTCATCCCCATTTGACAGACGAGGTCACTGAGGCCCAAAGAAGTGACTTGCCCAAAGTCACAGAGCTGACAAGGGGCGGGACCGAGATTAATAATAATGAAAGTGGTATTTGTTAAGCGCTGAGGTAGATACAAGAACAGTGCTTTGCACATAGTAAGCGCTTAACAGATACCATCGTTATTGTTATAATTATTATTATTTCCACTAACGACGGGTGGGCTGGGCGCAACCCTCTCCCCCCGACCTCGACGGCTGACGAGGGGTGGGGGTCCCCTCGGAGGCAAATCTCGGGGTCCGGTCGGGGGACGTACTGTGCTCCTCCGCCTCCCGGGGCCGGGAGAGGCCCCCGAACTTGACGGCCAGGATGGCGAGGAAGAAGAGCAGGAGGCCGAGGCTGGCCCAGGCCAGAAGGCGGGACAGGGCGCGCTCCAGCCGTCGGTTGCCCTGCCCAAGGATGGGCGGCCATGGAGGAGGCCGGGCCTTCGAGGCCTGCGAGGCCTGCGGGCCCCAGAGGCGACGCGGGGCCGCCCTGAGGAAAGGCGGCCGGCGCGGGACCCGCTCCTCCTCCTCCTCCTCGTCCTCCTCGTCGTCCTCGTCCTCCGAGCTCTCGCCTTCGCGCCATGCGGGCTCGGGGGCGGCCTGAGGCGGGGCCCTTGCCCGGGCCCGCAGGCGGGCGTCTCCCCTTAGCCGGCGGAGCTGCCCGAGATAGACGGAGCGGGTGGTGGCGGTGATGGGCCCCGGCTTCGAGCCCAGAGACTGCAGCTCCCGCCGCAGCTCCTGGTCCGACAGGGAGGCCATGGCCGCCGCCGCCCTGCCGGAACCACTTCCCGCCGGCGGACGGGGCGGGGCGGGAGGGCGGCCATGATGGGGAAGCCCGGTCGGGCCGACCCGGCCGGCCATGTCGGGGAGGTCGGCGCCGAGTGGAGCGGGGGCGCCCGGCGGCCATGTTGGGGAGGTCGTGTTGGGGAGTGGGGTGTCGTCTTTAGGAGGGCGGGGAAGTGGTGGCCATGTTGGGGGGGGAGGTCGTCGTCAGGAGAGTGAGGTGGGGGCGGCCATGTTGGGGAGGTCGTTCTTAGGAAAGGGGGGAAGTGGCGGCCATGTTGGAGGGGGTCATCATCATCAATCGTATTTACTGAGCGCTTACTGCGTGCGGAGCACTGTACTAAGCGCTTGGGAAGTACAAGCTGCCAACACATAGAGACAGTCCCTACCCAACAGTGGGCTCACAGTCTAAAAGGGGGAGACAGAGAACAAAACCAAACATATTAACAAAATAAAATAAATAGATATGTACAAGTAAAATAAATAGAGTAATGAATATGTACAAACATATATACAGGTGGTGTGGGGAAGGGAAGGAGGTAAGATGGGATGGAGAGCGGGGTGAGGAAGGAAGGGGCTCAGTCTGGGAAGGCCTCCTGGAGGAGGTGAACTCTCAGCAGGGCCTTGAAGGGAGGAAGAGAGCTAGCTTGGCGGATGGGCAGAGGGAGGGCATTCCAGGCCTGGGTCGTCCTTAGGAGAGTGGGGAAGGGGCGGCCACGTTGGGGAGGTCGTCGTTAGGAGAGTGAGGAAGTCGCGGCCACGTTGGGGGAGGCCGTCGTTAGGAGAGTGGGAAAGTGGCGGCCACGTTGGGGAGGTCGTCGTTAGGAGTGTGGGGAAGTCGTTGACAGGAAAGTGGGGGAGTGGCGGCCATTTTGGGACGGTCGTTGACATTAAAAGGGTGGGGAAGTGGCGGCCATTTGGGGGAGGTCGTTGACGTTAAAGAGTGGGGAAGAGGCCGCCATGTTGGGGAGGTCGTTGACTTTATGAGCCTGAGGAAGTGGCGGCCATGTTGGTGTGGTCGTTGACGTGAGGGAAGCGGCGTGGCTCAGGGGAAAGAGCCCGTGCTTGGGAGTCAGAGGTCTTGGGTTCAAATCCCGGCTCTGCCAATTGTCAGCTGTGTGACTTTGGGCAAGTCACTTCACTTCTCTGGGCCTCAGTTACCTCATCTGTAAAATGTGAACCCCATGTGGGACAACCTGCCGACCTTGCAATAATAATAATAATGGCATTTATTAAGCGCTCACTATGTGCAAAGCACTGTTCTAAGCGCTGGGGAGGTTAGAAGGTGATCAGGTTGTCCCACGGGGGGCTCACAGTCTTCATCCCCATTTTACAGATGAGGGAACTGAGGCCCAGTGAAGTGACTTGCCCAAAGTCACACAGCTGACAATTGGCAGAGCCGGGATTTGAACCCATGACCTCAGAGTCCAAAGCCCGTGGTCTTTCCACTGAGCCACGCTGCTTCTCTGTATCCACTCCAGCGCTTAGAACAGTGCTTGGCACATAGTAAGCGCTTAATACCATATTTTTTTTTCTGTGGGGATGGGAAAGAGTATAAATGAAGGAGCTAGTAAGGGTTGCACAGAATAGAGTGGGAGAAGAATTGAAGGGGCTTAATCAATCAATCATATTTATTGAGCACTTACTGTGTGCAGAGCACTGTACTAAGCGCTTGGGAAGTACAAGTTGGCAACATCTAGAGACGGTCCCTACCCAACAGTGGGCACTCAGTCTAGAAGGGGGAGACAGAGGACAAAACAAAACATATTAACAAAATAAAATAAATAGATTAGATTAGTCAGGGAAGGCTTCTTGAAGGAGATGGGCCCTGGACTGTTTAGCTGGGTTACTGCCTAAGAAGAAGCTGCTGCTTTTCCATTGGATGGTCACTGGTGGCACTCAATGCTGTCCCCCATCATCAATCAATCAATCAATCCATCCATCCATCCATCAATTGTATTTATTGAACCCTTACTGTGTGCAGAGTACCTTATGAATGGGGAATGCATCTGTTAGAGTGTACTCCTTCAAACGCTCAGTAGAGTACTCTGCACCCAGTAAGCACTCAATAAATACGATTGACTGAGTACTAAGCGCCTGGACCGGTTGGTAAAATTTGGTTGGGACATATAGATTTATTTAAATGGTTTTCTTTCCTCTGGCAGATAGTCTCTTAAAGAGCTTATTACTCCCAAGGTGCCCCTTAGAAAATAATAATAGTAACAATATCAGTAATAAAATGAACAATGTAGAGAAGCAGTGTGGCTCAGTGGAAAGAGCATGGGCTTTGGAGTCAGAGGTCATGGGTTCAAATCCCAGCTCCGCCAATTGTCAGCTGGGTGACTTTGGGCAAGTCACTTCAGAGAAGCAGTGTGGCTCAGTGGAAAAGAGCACGGGCTTTGGAGTCAGAGGTCATGGGTTCAAATCCCAGCTCCGCCAATTGTCATCTGTGTGACTTTGGGCAAGTCACTTCAGAGAAGCAGCGTGGCTCAGTGGAAAGAGCTCAGGCTTTGGAGTCAGAGGTCATGGGTTCAAATCCTGGCTCCGCCAATTGTCAGCCGTTTAACTTTGGGCAAGTCACTTAACTTCTCAGGACCTCAGTTACCTCATCTGTAAAAGGGGGATTAAGACTGTGAGCCCCCCGTGGGACAACCTGATCACCTTGTAACCTCCCCAGTGCTTAGAACAGTGCTTTATACATAGTAAGCGCTTAATAAAGGCCATCATTATTATTATTATTATTCTCTGTGCCTCAGTTACCTCATCTGTAAAATGGGGATTAAGACTGTGAGCCCCCCGTGGGACAACCTGATCACCTTGTAACCTCCCCAGTGCTTAGAACAGTGCTTTACACATAGTAAGCACTTAATAAATGCCATTATTATTATTCTCTGTGCCTCAGTTACCTCATCTGTAGAATGGGGATTAAGACTGTGAGCCCCCCGTGGGACAACCTGATCACCTTGTAACCTCCCCAGGGCTTAGAACAGTGCTTGGCACATAGTAAGCACTTAATAAATGCCATTAAAAAAATTAAAAAATAAAACACCAAATTTACTTTGTGGAAACCATTAGTGTATGTATTTGGCTCTGTCCCTGGTTGACTCAGCTCTTGGGTGATTGACTGGATGACAGTGGAGGGGGAGGGGAGGGTGAACCAGAGGGAGTCCGGCGATTTAACTCTCCCCTTATAGTATTATGTCTGTCTCCCACATTAGAGTGTAAACTCTTTGTGGACAGGGGCCGAATCATTTCTTTTTTCTAATCAAAAACCTTTGATTTATTCTGTACTTCCGGAGCACTTAGGACAGTGTGCTCCATTAAATACAATGTACTTCACCGAGGGGATGAGGAGCAGCATGGCCTAAAGGATAGAGCACAGGCCTGGCAGCCGGAAGACCTGAGTTCTAATTCAGCAATGACATTTCATTCAGTCAGTCACATTTATTGAGCGCTTACTATGTGCAAAGCACTGTATAAGCACTTGGGAGAGTTTAATATAACAACAAATAGACACATTCCTGCCCACCATGAGCTCGCAGTCTGGAGGGGAGGCACTTGTCTGCTGTGTGACCTTGGGCAAGTCACTTCATTTCTCTGTGCCTCAGTTATATGTTAAATAGGGATTAAATCCTCATAATAATAATAGTAGTGATGGTATTTATTAAGTGCTTACTATGTGCCAAACACTGTTCTAAATGCTGGGGTAATCAGGGTGTCCTACATGGGGCTTACAGTCATAATCCCCATTTTACAGATGAGGTAACTGAGGCCCAGAGAAGTTAAGTGACTTGCCCAAAGTCACACAGCTGATCCCTCTGTGAGCCCTATGTGGGACGAACTGTGTCCAACCCAACAATCTTGTGTCTACCCTAGCATCTAGGATAGTGCCTGACACATAGTAAGCACTTAATGAATGCCAGGAAATAAAAAAAGGTGGGTACTCATGAATGAAAGGAGCTGCTGCGGAGGGAGGTTTAGCATTGTATATGCTGTATCTATGTACCTGTATATATGTATATATGTTTGTCCGTATTTATTGCTCTATTTATTTATTTATTTTACTTGTACATATCTATTCTATTTATTTTATTTTGCTAATATGTTTTGTTTTGTTCTCTGTCTCCCCCTTCTAGACTGTGAGCCCACTGTTGGGTAGGGACCGTCTCTAGATGTTGCCAACTTGTACTTCCCAAGCGCTTAGTACAGTGCTCTGCACACAGTAAGTGCTCAATAAATATGACTGATTGATTGATTGAAAATGAAATCAGTCACAGGGGCTTTTGGCACTGTAGCCATCCCTCTAGACTAAACTCAAGAGGAGGAAATGTGTCTAAGTTGTTATATTGTACTTTCCCCAGTGCTTAGTACAGTACTCGACACACAGTAACTGCTCAGTAAATATGATTGACTGGCTGACTGACTCAGCTGAAGACTGGAATATCTGTCATAGAGCCCATCAATAAATTACTTACTAATATTAATAGAGGACTTTCTGCATGCAGAGCATGGTACTAAACTCTTGGGAGAATACAGTCTAATGGAGTTGGTAGACACAGTCACTGCTCACAACTGCAAGAGATGACTAAGGGGTTGCTATGATTCAGGATACTGATATTAGTCGGGGATAGCGGCAACAATGACCATTGTTAGCATATGTACAAAGCACTGTGCTAAATACTGGGGCAGAGACAGTCCATGCCCCATTTTACAGATTAGGAAACTGAGGCACAGAGAAATTAAGTGACTTGGTGATGGTCACATAGCAAGTAGTGGAGCCAGGATTAGGCTACATTGTTTCTCGCTTCCGTTTGGCATTACTGACCTTTGGCCTTTGGTATCTAAAAACTAGTAATAATAATACTAATGATGGTATTTGTTAAGTGCTTATTAGGTGCCAGGCACTGTACTAAGTGCTGGGGTAGATACAAGCAAGTCGAGTTGGACACAGTCCCTGTCCCATGTAGGGCTCACAGTTTCAATCCCCATTTTACAGATGAGGTAACTGAAGCCCAGAGAAGTGAAGTGACTTGTCCAAGGTCACACAGCAGGCGTGTGGCAGAGCCGGGATTTAACCCACAACCTTTTAGCCCACTGTTGGACCATCTCTATATGTTGCCAACTTGTACTTCCCAAGCGCTTAGTACAGTGCTCTGCACACAGTAAGCGCTCAATAAATATGATTGATTGATTTTAATTCCCAGGCCCGTGCTCTCTCCATTATGCCATGCTGCTTCTCATACTCCATGCTGCATCTATTCCTTCTTCTCTCTCCTTCCTCCTCTTTCTCCCTTCCCTTCCCCCTCTCCCCTTCCTCCTCTCCCTCCTTCCCTCTTTCTTTCCACCCTGAGCTGTTTAGGATCTAGGGAAGATCATGGGCTTGGCCTGGCTGCTGGGGTGGGCTTCCAAATCTGCCCCAACGTAGCAGCTCCAAGCTGGGAAATTTCGCTCTCCACCAGCTATTTTCTCTTCTCCTCCCTGGAATTCACGTAGACTCTGATAGAGCGACCGCCTCTCACACGGACCATCTAATGGGATCTGATTTTTCTCCAAGACACCGCTTGCATGACAAACGAGTTGGCGACATTTGTGCCATTCCTTGAAGCTGCACTGTTCAATATATAAAGACTGAGCATTTCATCCTCATTTTTGCCCATAAGGGCTTGAAACCAAATAAACCTGATATTGTTTTGCAGAGCTATGGCATCGCTCATCACCAAGGATCTCAGTCACTCGACACATCCCTTCAGGGAGGGACGGCCCAGAAACGGGGCCCCAAAAGTTTGACCAACAGTGGGTCTCTCTCCTCAATTTATGTTGGGTCCTTCGGGTGGGCGTTTGGTACTTGTTAAGCCCTTTACAAGGGACAAAAACCCCTCTCTAAGCATAGATCCATTTATCCATTCTCCTAGAACATGTTTCATAATAATAATAATGATAATAATGGCATTTATTAAGTGCTTACTATGTGCAAAGCACTGTACTAAGCGCTGGGGAGATTACAAGGAGATCAGGTTGTCCCACGGGGGGCTCACAGTCTTAATCCCCATTTTACAGATGAGGGAACTGAGGCCCAGAGAAGTTAAGTGACTTGCCCAAAGTCACACAGCTGACAATTGGCAGAGCCGGGATTCGAACCCATGACCCCTGACTCCAAAGCCCGGGCTCTTCCACTGCACCACGCTGCTTCTCTATGTTGTTCACGCTGTTTCTACTATGCATTTGGATCAGAATTCATTCATTCATTCAATCGTATTTATTGAGCGCTTACTGTGTGCAGAGCACTGTACTAAGCGCTTGGGAAGTACAAGTTGGCAACATATAGAGACGGTCCCTACCCAACAATGGGCTCACACTCTAGAAGGGGGAGAATGTGATGGGAGAATTAGAGCCCCCCATTTTCATGGTCCTTGTTAAATGCTTACTGTGTGCCAGGCACTTCACGAAGCAATGGGGTAGATACAAGATCATCAGGTGAGACTCAATCCCTTCCCACATGAGGCTCATAGTCGAAGTAGGAGGGAGAACAGGCATTGAATCCCCATTTTACAGATGAGGAAACTGAGGCCCAGAGAATCGAAGTGACTTGCCCAAGGTCACACAGCAGACAAGTAGTGGAATTGAGATGAGAACCCCGGTCCTTCTGACTCCTGGGCCCGTGGTCTATTCCTTAGGCTACCCTGCTTCTTCCCGCCAGGTTCCTCTGACCTCAGCTGAACTCTGCCTCCCTAGAGAAGTGGCGTGGCTCAGTGGAAAGAGAACGGGCTTTGGAGTTAGAGGTCACGGGTTCAAATCCCAGCTCTGCCAATTGTCAGCTGTGTGAGTTTGGGCAACTCACTTAACTTCTCTGTGCCTCAGTTCCTTCATCTGTAAAATGGGGATTAATCAATCAATCAATCAATCGTATTTATTGAGCTCTTACTGTGTGCAGAACACTGTACTAAATGCTTGGGAAGTACAAGTTGGCAACATATAGAGACAGTCCCTACCCAACACTGTGAGCCCGCCATGGGACAACCTGATCATCTTCATCATCAATCGTATTTATTGAACGCTTACTGTGTGCAGAGCACTGTACTAAGCGCTTGGGAAGTACAAGTTTTCAACACATAGAGACAGTCCCTACCCAACAGTGGGCTCACAGTCTAAAAGGGGGAGACAGAGAACAAAACCAGACATACTAACATAATAAAATAAATAGAATAGATATGTACAAGTAAAATAAATAAATAAATAAATAAATAGAGTAATAAATATGTACAAACATATATACATATATACAGGTGCTGTGGGGAAGGGAAGGAGGTAAGATGGGGGGATGGAGAGGGGGACGAGGGGGAGAGGAAGGAAGGGGCTCAGTCTGGGAAGGCCTCCTGGAGGAGGTGAGCTCTCAGTAGGGCCTTGAAGGGAGGAAGAGAGCTAGCTTGGCGGATGGGCAGAGGGAGGGCATTCCAGGCCCGGGGGATGACGTGGGCCGGGGGTCGATGGCGGGACAGGCGAGAACGAGGTACGGTGAGGAGATTAGCAGCAGAGAAGTGGAGGGTGCGGGCTGGGCTGGAGAAGGAGAGAAGGGAGGTGAGGTAGCAGGGGGCGAGGTGATGGACAGCCTTGAAGCCCAGGGTGAGGAGTTTCTGCCTGATGCGCAGATTGATTGGTAGCAACTGGAGATTTTTGAGGATTTTTGATCACCTTGTAACCTCCCCAGCACTTAGAACAGTGCTTTGCTCATAGTAAATGCTTAATAAATGCCATTACTATTATTATTATTATTATTATTATTAGTCTCCTGGGGCCAACAATTTCCACCAGTCACGTTTAGGAGTGTTCCGGCCCCTCCCTTTCCCTATTCCGAAAGCCCCCACACCTAGGTTGGATTCCTTGGTTGCACAACAAAACTCCTCCCTAACAATGATGATATTATGCACTCACTATGCGTCAAGCACTGTTCTAAAGACGGGGATAGATACAAGGAAATCAGGTTGGACACAGTCCATGTCCCACATGGGGCTCACAGTCTTAATCCCCAGATGAGGTAACTGAGGCACAGAGAAGTGAACTGTCTCTCCCAAGGTCAAACAGCAGACAAGTGGTGGAATGGGGATTAGAACCCACATCCTGACTCTAGCCACTAGGCCACACTGCTTTTCCAGAGCCCGAAGCCCTTCTTGGCTTCACAGGAGCTGGTGCTGGGGCCTGGCTCCTGCCACCCCAACTTTCCCCCCACTTTCTCTTCTGGGCTCCCCCTTTCTAACACCTCCCTGAGCTCGTCTTTCCGGACTAGTTCAGATCCTGGGCCCACTAGCCAGACTCCATTCCCAGCGCTTGCTTATTCGCTCTCCTGTCTTCCCTGCTCCTTTACTGCTCTGCCCCACTAGCTGGGTCAGGCCGTGGGATCTTCGGCCGATCTGAGATTTCTCTTTGAGAAGTCCTCAGAATGATTTTAGTTCCTGCCCCCGACTTTGACTTACACACACATTTGAAGAAAAAAGGAAAAAAACCTTGCCAAGTCACCCCTGGCTTCTCGGGCCTTTCTCTGCCATTCTCTTTGAAGTGGTTTTCTAGGTGAGCAGCAAGGCTGTGCTAGGCCGTCCTGATTTATTAAATGTGAAAGTGGAGAGACACGCTTTGGATTCTTAATCCATTTCACCTCCACATTCGTATGGTTAGCAGGGATTCGCTCCCCCTCTGGCCCCCCATCCTTGGGGAAGGCTCGCCCCAGTCTCAGTTGAGTTGCCCTCTCTCAGCTTTGGCAAGACCCCAAAATAAAGCTCTCTGGGAATCTTCCAGAAGGGTGGGCTCTGTCCCTTTTCCTTAAAAACAAAACCCTTCCGATCCTCAAAGAATTCAGACTATGGGATCCAGATTGGTTGTGCTGGTTCCACTCTGGAAATTCTCTCCCACCCTGCTGCAGGTCAATCAACCAGTCACGGGTATTTATTGAACACTTTCTACATGCAGAGCACTGTACTAAGTGCTTGGAAGGGTATAACAGAAGTAGTGGACAAGTTTCCTGCCCATAATGAGTTTGCAGTCGAGAGGATCAATTAATTAATCAATCAGTCAATAAATCAATCAATAGAATTGATTGAGTGGTTACTCTGGGCAGAACAGGGTCCTAAACAGTCTCCCCCTTCTAGACTGTGAGCCCACTGTTGGGTAGGGACCATCTCTCTATGTTGCCAACTTGTACTTCCCAAGTGCTTAGTACAGTTCTCTGCACACAGTAAGCGCTCAATAAATACGATTGAATGAATGAATAAACACTTGGGAGGAAACTTGGGGTTTTTTGGGGGGGTTTGGGGTTTTCTTAATGGTATTTGGTAAGTGTTTACTCACCTCTCAGGGTCACACCTGGAGAGTTTCCAGTACAATACCAGTCGCAACTATGGGAGGGAGAGTCAAGCAGAGGCCTATCCATTCCATTCCTAGCTTGGCCAGTGGCTGGCGAGTGGAAGGCAGTCTGCTCCAGGTCAAAAGTCATCTGTGCTGGGCAGCAGCGGCTTGGGAGAAAGTCAAGGGTGGGGACTCTGATTTACCGTATGGAAGGAGGCAATGGTACACCACTTCGGTATTTTTATCAAGAAAACTCTATGGATACACCATCAAAACAATTGCGGGTGGAGGTGGGGTGCTGGGGCGCTCTGGGAGAGATGTGTGGAAAGATCCTACCCATCTCACAAGCCTGCAACCTTGGTGTCATCCTCGACTCTGCTCTCTCGTTCACCCCACACATCCAATCTGTCACCAAAACCTGCCGGTCTCACCTCCGCAACATCGCCAAGATCCACCCTTTCCTCTCCATCCAAACAGCTACCTTGCTGGTTCAATCTCTCATCCTATCCTGACTGGATTACTGCATCAGCCTCCTCTCTGATCTCCCATCCTCCTGCCTCTCCCCACTTCAGTCTATACTTCACGCTGCTGCCCGGATCATCGTTGTACAGAAACGCTCTGGGGGTGTTACTCCCCTCCTCAAAACTCTCCAGTGGCTACCAATCAATCTGCGCATCAGGCAGAAACTCCTCACCCTGGGCTTCAAGGCTGTCTATCCCCTCGCCCCCTCCTCCCTCACCTCCCTTCTCTCCTTCTCCAGCCCAGCTCGCACCCTCCCCTCCTCTGACACCACTAATCTCCTCGCTGGGCCTCGTTCTCGCCCATCCCACCATCGACCCCCAGCCCACGTCCTTCCCCTGGCCCGGAATGCCCTCCCTCTGCACATCCACCAAGCTAGCTCTCTTCCTCCCTTCAAAGCCCTACTGAGAGCTCACCTCCTCCAGGAGGCCTTCCCAGACTGAGCCCCCTTTTTCCTCTCCTCCTCCCCATCCCCCCACCCTACCTCCTTCCCCTCCCCACAGCACCTGTATATATATTTGTACAGATTTATTACTCTATTTATTTTACTTGTACATATTTACTATTCTATTAATTTTGTTAATGACGTGCACATAGCTTTAATTCTATTTGTTCTGACAGTTTTGATACCTGTCTACATGTTTTGCTTTGTTGTCTGTCTTCCCCCTTCTAGACAATGAGCCCGTTGTTGGGTAGGGACTGTCTCTATAGGTTGCCGACTTGTACATCCCAAGCGCTTAGTACAGTGCTCTGTGCACAGTAAGTGCTCAATAAATACGATTGAATGAATGAATGAATGTGTCCATGGTGTCTCTATGGACCGGACACGACTCTACAGCATAAGACAACAACAACATAGTGCTTATTAACACATTCTAAGTGCTGGGGTTGGACTAGTTAATTAAGTTGGACACAGTCCCTGTCCCGCATGGGGCTTACAGTCTAAGTAGGAGGGAGAACAGGTATTTAATCCCCATTTTACAGTTGAGAAAACTGAGGCACAGAGAAGTTTAGAGACTTGTGGGCAAGGAGCGTGTCTACCAACCCTGTTATATTGAACTCTCCCAAGCTCTTTCCACTCTCTCCTCTGTTCTTTCCACTAGGCCACGCTGCTTATTATGCCATTAGACACCAACTGCATTATCCTCAGATTCAAGTCAGGGGCCAGATGCCCTCGAAAGAACCAACATCCTAGGGACCCGGTGAGAAAGGGCTGAAGATGACCCAGTTTTTTCTCTGTCTCTGACTCCCCGGGAGCCCAAGCTGTCCAATTTATCCCCTCGTACTTCACTGTATCCATCATCATCATCATTATCATTATTGTTATTTACTTAGCACTTACTAGGTGCAGAGCAATGTACTAAGCACTCGGGAGAGTACAATACAACAGAGTTGGTAACCATGTAGACACACTCTCTCTCTCTCTCTCTCTTTCATATGGGTTACCTGCATTTCCAGGGAAAGGGGAGGCTTCCCAAAGAGCTTAATACAGTGCTCTGCACACAATAAGCACTCAATAAATACGATTGAATGAATGAATAAAGAGGGTGATTCTTAATTCCAGACCCAGACCCAAGATGGACCAGGGGGCTCAGCGTTTGGATACAGCTGTTGTTATTATTATATTAATATTATTATATCATAATAATGATAATAATGTTAAGCGCATACTATGTGTCAAGCACTGACCCAAGCTCTGGAGAACATACCAGTTCATCATGTTGAACACAGTTCCTGTCCCAACTTGTACTTCCCAGGTGCTTAGTACAGTGTTCTGCACACAGTAAGCACTCAATAAATACGATTGAATGAATGAATGAATGAATATGGGGCTTCCAGTCTAAATAGGAGGAAGAACGAGAATCTAATCCCTATTTTACAGTTGAGGAAACCGAGGCATATTCATTCACTCATTCAATCGTATTTATTGAGCGCTTACAGTGTGCAGAGCACTGAACTAAGTGCTTGGAAAGTACAATTCGGCAGCAAATAGAGACAATCCCTACCCAATAACGGGCTCACAGTCTAGAAGGGGGGAGACAGACAACGCAACAAAACAAAACAAGTAGACAGGCATCAGTAGCATCAATATAAATAAATAGAATTATAGATATATACGCATCATTAATAAAATAAATAGAATAATAAATACGTGCTGTGGAGCGGGGATGGGGGGTAGAGCAGAGGGAGGGAGTCGGGATGATGGGGAGGGGAGGAGGAGCAGAGGAAAAGGGAGGCTCAGTGAGTTCCCAAGATCACACAGCGGGCAAGAGGCAGAGGCAGGATTAGAATTCAGGTCCTCTGACTCCCAAGCCCAGGCTGTTTCTTACTAGACCCCACTGCTTTCGAGAAAGAAGCTGACCAGAAAGAAGCAGCATGCTCTTTTGTATAGAGCACGGGTCTGGGGTCAGAAGGACTTAGATTCTAAGCCTTCCTCTGCCACTTGCCTGCTGTGTTGCCCTTGGACAAGTCTATTCATTCTCTGCACCTCAGTTTCCTCATCCGAAAAATGGGGATTAAGGCTGGGAGCCCATGAGGGATAGGGACTGTATCCATCCTGATTAGCTTGTAATAATAATTATAACAATAATAACTGTGGTATTTGGTAAGTGCTTACTATGTGCCAGGCACTGTACTAAGCACTAGGATGGATACAAGCAAATCAGGTTGGACACAGTCCCTGTCCCAAAGGGGGCCTCACGGTCTCAATCTCCATTTTACAGATGAGGTAACTGAGGCACAGAGAAGTTAAGTGACTTTCCCAAGGTCATGCGGCAGACAAGCGGCGGAGCCGGCATTAGAACCCATAACCTTATGGGTTCAGCACTTAGAACAGTGCTTTGCAAGTAGTAAGTGCTTAACAAATACCATCATTAAACCTTCGGTTCCCAGGCCCTTGCTCTATCCCCTATGCCATGTTGCTTCCCTACCTATCCCAACGCTTAGTAAAGTGCCTGGCACATAGTAAGTGCTTAACAAATACCATTTCAAAAAAATAAAAGAATAGATATCTGATGATCAGAGAACTGTCTGGGACTCGCCTGATGCTCTGCACTGTTTGGAGAGGAGTTCCATCTGATGTGCAGATTACAAACCAGACAGCACGGTATCTCCCACATTCCCCTGTAAACAAACCGTGGACAGAGAAAAATGCAACACTTCCAGAATGCTTTTGTTGCCTGGAGATTATACTAAATTACAGAGTGTAAATATCAAGCAATCGCCTTCACTTTTAACTCTTCCCTTTCACGGTAAATCTACATGGCTCGGTACTTTGAAAATCAATAACGGTGCGGTTGTCTAAAAAAGACACAGCGAAAACCGCCATCTAAATCAGAGAGCCAGGGTCCCTGTAATTACTGGCGACTCCAGGAGAGTAGGATTCATTCCAAGGGAGTGGAGAGTAGAGTGTAATTACGATGTAGTTACATGGTGGGCAGATTGTAGGCCCTGCAGTCCTGTCCATTTGCACTGTAAGGGGTTTGAGAAGATTGGTGTCTGACAGACAGAGTTACTTACTCCTCTATCTGACCCATGGTGTCCCACCAGTCTATTTCAGCTAAACTCTGTCTGTCCCTAATCCGGCAGCTTTCTGATTAAGCTCAGCAGGTTGCTACCCTTCTCTCCGGGTTCGGGAAAAATGGATCGTTTCCTTGGGGTCCAAGCTCCCGGATTTGTCTTTCTTTCCTTCCTCTTCTCAAGCTCCGCAAAACTCCCGCAAGTAATCAAGTTCCCCTCCCTGGAAACTGGATGAGCTGATGCCGAAAAGAATTATTCGAGTTGATCGGAGGAAATCGAACGGTGACAGGAGGTGGAGAAAGAGAAAAGGACAGGAACAGACACCTCTAAACCACTAGTGGGGACACTATGCATACGAATGCAGGCTGCATCCTGTTGGCTATTTCAGCTCCTTCCAGAGATATATATCAGAGGCTGTCTTCTGGACACTGGGGAAGCCAGGCTTTCGGGGAGAGAATAACCACAGCATCAGGTATTTGTAGGACACATTTTTCACTTTTCCAAAGTGTGTCAGTAGGAGTAGCAACAGCAGCAGTTGTAGTAGCAATAACAATAACCAATACCATAATAATGATTGTAATAGGAGTAGACTGTAAGCACTCAATACAGTGCACTGCACACAGTAAGTGCTCAATAAATATGATTGATTGATTGATTAAACAGCAGTAGCTAAATAGATGAAGACTGTGAGCTCCACGTGGGACCATCTGATTATCTTGTATCTCCCCCAGCACTTAAAACAGTGCTGGGCACATAGTAAGCGCTTAACAAATACCAATATTATTATTATAGTACTGGTGTTAGTAGTAAAAGTGGTAATAGTAGTATTGGTAGTCATTCATTCAATCGTATTTATTGAGCACTTACTGTGTGCAGAGCACTGTACTAAGCAAGTCGGCAACATATAGAGACGGTCCCTACCCAACAATGGGCTCACAGTCTAGAAGGGGGAGACAGACGACAAAACAAAACATGTGGACAGGTGTCAAGTCATCAGAATAAATAGAAATAGAGCTGGATGCACATCATTAACAAAATAAATAGAATAGTAAATAAGTACAAGTAAAACAGAGTAATAAATCTGTACAAACATATATCCAGGGGCTGTGGGGAGGGGAAGGAGGTAGGGCAAGGGGGATGGGGAGGAGGAGAGGAAAAAGGAAAAAGAGGCCTTCCTGGGGGAGGTGAGCTCTCGGTAGGGCTTTGAAGGGAGGAAGAGAGCTAGCTTGGCAGATGTGCAGAGGGAGGGCATTCCGGGCCAGGGGGAGGACGTGGGCCAGGGGTCGATGGCGGGACAGGCGAGAACGAGGCCCACTGAGAAGGTTAGCAGTGGCAGAGGAGCGGAGGGTGCGGGCTGGGCTGGAAAAGGAAAGAAGGGAGGTGAGGTAGGAGGGGGCGAGGTGTTGGACAGCCTTGACTCTCCCCACCTTCAAAAACTTATTGAAAGCACATCTCCTCCAAGAGCCCTTCCCTGACTAAGCCCTCATTTCTTTTCTCCCACTCCCCTCTGTGTCACCCTCATTTTCTCCCTTTCACTCCACCCTCAGCCCCACAGCACTTATGTACGTATCCATAATGTATTTATTTATGATAATGTCTGTCTCACCTTCTAGACTGTAAGCTCTTTGTAGGCAGGGAATGTGTCTGTTATAGTGCTATATTGTACTCTCCCAAGCATTCAGTATAGTGCTCTGCATTGTAAACTGCATGGTCATTTGGATACAGCATAGGCCTGGGAGTTAGAAGGACCTGGGTTCTAATTCCGGCCCTGCCGCTTGTCTGCTGTGTGACCTTGGGCAATTCACTTCACTTCTCTGCGCCTCATTTATCTTATCTGTAAAATGGGGATTAAGACTTTCAGCTCCCATGAGGGAACATGGACTGTGTCCAACCTGATTAGCTTGTATTTACTCCAGCGCTTAGAGCAGTGCTTGGCACATAGTAAGCGCTTAACAAGTGCCATAAACCTGAGCATAGCATTCCTTACCCTTTTCCTTAGGCCTCTGCCTGCAACTTGGCTCTCCCTTCTGATCCCTGGTCCGTGCTCTATCCACCAAGCCACGCTGCTTCACCCTAAGCCACGCTGCTTTTCACTCCACTGTTTGCTCTTGTGTGGTTCACTGGCCCCGTGCGGTTCACTAGCCCCGTCGCCTCTTATGTAAGGCTTCTTTCCTTCAGGGAGAAGTTCAGAGTCCCCAAGAGAGCCATTTTAGCGAACACCCTACGGCCACGGATTTTGGGACGGGTGTGGGATTGCTCCGGGCCTTAAAGGCCGGAGATGCCCCAAGGTTGGAAACGTCTGCAGTGCCTCTGCGAAGCCGGTTCATAAATAAAGGAACATTCGCTAACATTAAATTAAATTAGGATGAAATTTCCCATCCCATTTGGTTTAGAAGGCAGAAATAACTGGGTTGGTGGGATAATTTGGTGGCTGACGCTGTCTCGTGGAGTCAGTCACAAGGTGATAATAATGATAGTAATTAGTACTCGGATCATCCCAGCTATTTCCCTTTGGCTTCGGCAGAGGAAGAATCAGAGGCTCAGAGGGGTTAAAGGTCAAGAGAAACTAAACCAGGTCGTTGGGGGATATTGGCTCCAACATCAACAGCCAAGCCAGGCTAGGACATCTGGAGCTTGAGGGCAAAATGGTCACCCCCCTGCTTATGAAGAGGGGAATCAGAGGCTCTGAGGAGAAAGGTCAAGATCCCCCAGCAAAAGCCATGATGGTGGTGGGGCCTAGTAGAGCAGTCAGCACTCAGTGAGTGCTCAGTAAATATCAGTGATTGATTGGTGTCCTGGCAGAGTCAGTCTCTCTGATGTCACAGGGAATGTGTCTGTGATATTGTTATACTCTACTCTCCCCAGCACTGAGTACAGTGCTCTGCACACAGAAAACACTCAATAAATAGGATTGACTGATTCAAAGCAAGCCACTCATGTGCAGAATAATGATAATAATGGTACTTGTTAAGCACTTATTATGTGCAAGGCCCTATACTAAGCACCAGGGTAGATACAAGCAAATCGGGTTGGACACAGTTTCTGTCCCACTTAGGGGTCACAGTCTTAATTTTAACTTTTACAGATTACAGAGGAGGGGACTCAGAGGCACAGAGAAGAGAAGTGACTTGCCCAAGACCACTCAGCTGACAAGTGAGAGCCGGGATTAGAACCCCTGACCTTCCGACTCCCTAGACCCATGCTCTATCCACTACGGCACCCACTGCTGCAGCTATTCCTGCAGGATTATCTGCCCCTTCTTACCACTGTCTTTTCCCTAAGGCCCTGAGGTGACCCTTTAGACAAGAAAATATCAAATAAGAGCATCATTTCTGTAAACTGCAAGTTTTATTCACTCAGGCCTGACTGTTGGTCTGCGGCCCCGGGAGCGGGGGAGCTTTGGGTTGTGTGCCGCCGGCCTCAGTGGGGGTCGAAGAGAGCCCACGAGGGCCCGTCCGTCCTCTCCTTCTGGGGCAGAGCCCATCAGCTGGCCACTGGGAGAGAAGAGCACAGCAGGCTTAGAGATCAAGGATGTTAGCAGAGGAGCTTGAACGTTTTCCTCCAAAATCCCAGTGGGGAGCGGGCACCTGGCCTCCCAGCCCTGCCAACGGCCTTACAGGATAGTCTGGGGGTCCACCCCCCTGCTTGCCCCCTCCCACTCCAGGGGTCCGGGAAAAGGCCACAAGTGGGATTGGAGAACAAGGGGGTGGGCTCACCGATCCGTAGCCCAACGAGAGCTGGGTTTCTCTGAGGCTGACTGCTTGGGATGGCATTTCTGGGGGGGAAAGGGGGCAGTCCCAGGCTTTGCCACCCAAAGCGAGGGCACTGAGGCCTCCTGGGGACTTTGCCCAGAGAGTCTGGACTGCGGACAGGACCCCACCATTTGGGGATGCAGTTACACTATAGGTTTATCTGCAGTGAAGAGGAACAGGGCCCATTGCATCAAATGCCTGGAGTAGTTTACTCTAGAGTGCCTGCTCTTTGTGGGTAGGAAACGTGTTTACCAATTCTGTGACACTATACTCTCCCAAGGGAGTACTCTATACACAGTAAGCACTCAATAAATACCATTGATTGATAGTAGGAAGGCTCCCTCTGGACTTGCCAATTCAGCTTCAGTGCCCACAGCCCTGGTCAGGGTTCGACTCCCCTGGGAGAGGAAGGAGGGTGAGCAGAGGAAAGGTAGCCTGATGCCCTTAAGCTGAGGCATGCAGAACAGACTGAACTGGGTGGGAGGGCAGCCCTGAAATATTAATCTCTCAGAAACCTTGGCTGCAGCAAAGCAGAGACAGGGAGACAGAGAGAGCGAGACCCATCCAGTACCGTTCTGGGTGGACAGCAACGCCTCCACAATCAGCTCCTCGAGGATACCCCGGTACTTTGCCAGCTGCCTGGAATTCATCCTTAGCCCAATTCCCACAGGAGCAGCCAGCTGTGAAATAAGGCAGAGTTAACAAGAGAAGAAAACACACGGGGAGAGCAGCAGTTAACCCCAGGCTACTGTGCAACTCCCGAGCTTTCTGGGCCCTTTCTCACTAGAGCCTCAGGGGATTGTTGGGGAGAGCTAGAGGGGAACCCAGAGGAGAGCCAATGGAGTTTGCTAATAAGGCTAACAAGACTTTGGGGCCATGGCAGCTGGGCTTTCATCCTCGGCAGGAAAGGGAGCTGGAAGAAGGCTGGGATCCCTGTAGGGAAATCTCCTGGGGGGAAAATATGCTCACCGGACAGGCTCGAGGCTGGGGAGGATGGGAGGGCCTGAGGGGGAAGCAGGGTCACTGAGGAAACTGGGGCCTTGGGTCAAAGAACTAGGTGCTGCAGCCACACAAGGGGTTAAGGGAGTTGCTTTCTTTAGGGGTCTTGCTTAGGAACAACCCCTTCCTCCAGGGGGGCAGTCTCTGAGGGGCAGGCTTAAGGGCAGGAAGAGTCTCACTGACTCTGCAGGGGCCTCCCTCTTCACATCTGACAGAAGGTAACTCTCCCCACCTTCAGAGCCTTATTGAAGGCACATCTCCTCCAAGCAGCCGGCTAAGCCCTCATTTCCTCTTCCACTCCTTTCTGCATCGCTCTGATTTGCTCCCTTCTTTCACCAGTCCCTCAGCCCCACAATACTTGCATACATAGTTATAATTTATTTATATCGATGACTGTCTTTCCCTCTAGACTGTAAGCTCATCATGGGCAGGGAATGTGTCTACCCCCTCTTTTATGTTGTTAGATTGTACTTCGTACAGTGCTCTGCACACAATATGTGCTCAATAAATAAAACTGATGAATTGACCTGTGGAAGTAGGGTACCCCAAAAGAGCATGTAGCTTTTTGTCAGAGGTCAGGGGTTCAAATTCCGGCTCCGCCAATTGTCAGCTGTGTGACTTTAGGCAAGTCACTTCACTTCTCTGTGCCTCAGTTCCCTCATCTGTAAAATGGGGATTAAGACTCTGAGTCCCACGTGGGACAACATGATCACCTTGTAACCTCCCCAGTGCTTAGAACAGTGCTTTGCACATAGTAAGCGCTTAATAAATGCCATCATTATTATTTCACCTTTCAGGCCTTGCTCCAGTTGGCTCTCTCTCCTCTTCCTTCCTTCCTCTCCCCCTCATCCTGTCCACCCCCTACCCTTTACTACCGATTCTCTCCTTCCCACCCTTCCTTTCTAACCTGACCCAAGGCTATATCCTCTAGGGAGTCTTCCCTAGGAAAAAAGACAACTTTTGCTGCAACGTTTGACCACCCTCCCTGCATCCCATTCTAGCAATGACGGGACCAGGACAATCAGATGAGTGGGGTACGCAGAGGCCCAGGCCTCTGTCCTGTCTTTCCCAAGAACAGAAATCTTGCATGCTCTCTGCCTCTGTGTGCTGAGGGGCTGTGGACTCCACAGGCTTAAGACAAACCTCTGCTGCTAATGGGCTGGAGGTGTCAAAAATGGGAGCCGGCATCAGCAGCTGCTACTCTGTATATGTTCTGGACCCATTCTCTGCCTGTCCTGGGGAGAGGGTGAAGGAAACCTGAAGGCTCATGGTTCTTCAGGGGTGGAGGGCCTAGAGGTGTAGGGCAGGAAAAGGAATTCCAGCCCACAGTGTTCTGCTCCCCGAGAACCCACCGGTGGGGCAGGGAGCTAGGGGACCCCAAAGCTGGGAGACCCCTCAGAGAAGCCTCCGCAGAGCCCCAACTTGGGCTCAGAGCTGTAAGGAAGGAACGGTATCACGCATGACCCTATGTGACATGGGTCATTCGATTTTTTCTGTATGGCATTTGTAAGCACTTACTATATGCCCGTCACTGTACTAAGCACTGGGATGATACAAGTCAATCAGGTTGGACACAGTCCATGTCTCACATGGGGCTCACGATCTTAATCCCCATTTCACAGCTGAGGGAACTGAGGTCCAGAGAAATGAAGTGACTAGCCCAAGGTCACACAGCAGACAAGTGGCAGAGCCGGGATTAGAACCCAGGTCCTTCTGACTTTCAAGCCCATGCTTTTGCCACTAGGTCGTGTCACTTCAGGGCACGGGGCTGGCTATGTCTGTGGTTCTGCCTCACGCTGGCTCCTACCTGGACGATTTCATCTTCTTCTTCTCCGTGGGGCTCTGCCAACGTCCTGAGGCCTCCCTGATCCAATCTCTTCTGCACAGTCAAAGATTTCTTCTGCCCCTTATTCCGCTCTCTCTCCTAATTTGGGAGACACAGGGAGAGCGGCCTAAGGCTCCAGGGGTCCCCCAGCCCCCACGCCCGTCCCCCCAATTTTTTTCCTCACCACCCTCCCCCTCCTGAGTATGGGAAGAGGGCTGCCGTAGCCCCCTCCCCGACCCCCGGGGCTTCAAGTGGGGAATCCAGGCCCCCTCAGAACTAGGCGGGTAGGGGCCGTGGGCGGTACTGAGCAGCTAGGAGAACCTGAGAGGCATTTACTTGGCATTACTTTATATGACTGTTAATTAAATTAAAACAGATAATTGTTGCCCTCCGTGTATACTAAATAGGTCAGCCAGTCTCTGAACAGAAAGACACTTAACATCGCCCCCTCCCGCGGCCCTCCCCTCCCGCCGATAAGGCACGAGGCAGGTGCCTGGTGTGTGGGAGAGAGGCATCCTGGGCCCGTCTCATCTCTGGGAGAGGATTTATGGGAGCCCAGGCAGGGAGATGAATTATGGAGGAAGGCGACTGTAGCCTCTCCATAAAAATCTCTGAGTCGAGCAATTACAGAGAGGGAAAGCATGGAGCAGATTCATGCCAACTGGCTTCTCGCTGGTTTTTCAGCTGGGTTTGGCTGCTCCAGCCCAGCTGGTCCCAAATCCAGCATCACACCCCACTCCGGGCCCCTCCACACCCACACCCTGGAGCCCCTCTGTCCTCAAGGAGGGACCCCGGGGGGACTGGGCAGTCCAGGGACAGGCCAGCCCAGCCCAGCCGGACCCCTCCACTTCTTCTCCCATGACTGCCCAAAGTCCAGCTTCTCTCTTTCTGTTTCTTTCTCTCCTCCTCTCTTTTCCCTTCCCCTTTTCTCTCTTCTTCCCCCTGCCTCTCTCTTTCTCTCATGCCGACCACATGGTCCCGGCGTGTACCGAGGCTGGACCGTGGAAGTCTACCAGCGCTTAGAACAGTGCCTGGCACATAGTAAGCACTTAAATACCATCCTCATCATTGTTATTATTACTTTCTTTGGTGGAGGTACAGGCTCCAGGGCACAGGGAGGGAAGAGGTTGTGGGGCAGGGAGATTTGCCTGAGCTCAGCCTCCTCAGTTTTGAGAAGCAGACTGTTCCAGGTCTCCCTCCTCCCCATCCCTACCTGATCACCACTGAAAGGGGAAGGGGCTTGCAGACCACTCCTTGGGGGCAGGGAGGCCCCCCCGGACTGGCGGTCCACCATTGTGGACAAAGTCCGTGTGTACTCCTGAGCTTGGGAGCGAGGTCAACCTGGGGTCCTCAGAAGGCTCGGCCAAGGATCCCCAGGGCTCACAATCGTCTCCTCCAACTCCTGCCTCTTTCTCTGCAGTTGCCCTAGGGTCACCTGGACACTAGGAAGGTCAGAGACCAAGTTCATGCAATTCCTCCAGGCCCGCTACCTGCTTTTCTTTAGGTCCCTACTCCCTCAGCAGGTGCAACATTGTTGTCCGGCTGCTGGAGGGGTGGTTTTGGCTGGGGACGGTCCCCAGTAGGGAAAGTTGGCTCAGGCAAGGCCAGAGGCCAGCGAGATGGCGGGGCAGCAGACTCAGGTTTCCAGAGGCTGTAGTCCAGGCCCTTGGCTCCTGCCCAGCTGCTGGCCTCCAACTGTTTCTCAGCTGGCTGACCCAGCCTGGCAAGTTATCCAGAGATTACTGGGCTCCTGAATCTAATCCACCCGAATCTAATCCGCCCCAACCCCATGTCTCCTTGCCTCCTTAGTGCTTCTCTTAGCCCCATAGACTGTAAGTTCATTGTAAGCAAGGAATACAGCTGTAATATTGTTATCTTGTACTCTCCCAAGCACTTAGTACAATGTTCTGCACACACTAAGGGCTTAATAAATACAACCGACTGACTGAAAGCTGCTCCCCACCCCTTGACTCTGACCTAGAACCATAAGCAACAGTGTCCTGATCAGATCAAGGGTTCCATCTAGCCCCTTCCCTCTTCCCTCTGCATCCCAACTCTGGCAGCCCCCAGACAACCCCAACAATGTCCTCGCCTGCCACCCCCTCAGTTCCATGGGGGTCCCACCCAGCATTAGGCCACTTTCTGGTTTTCATTGAACTGGGCCTGCATTCTTTTAGGTCTGGGCATGTGGCCAATGGGGTAAGGCCGGATGGGAGAGAGGGATGAGAAGGAGGGAATGGGGAGGGGAAGAAGGAGCAGGAGTGGGAGAAGAAGGAAGATGCTGGCCAGAATTACCTGCATCCTCTGAACATCGCTATGGGTGAAGATCGGAACGAAGCCTTCGGCCATCATGGCTGCTACGTACACCACCAGCAAAAATGCCACGGCTCTCCTGGACACCATCCTGCAGCCTGGGGGACAAACTGCAGAGCCCCGAGCTGGACACGAAGAAGCCACCCGCCACCCGGGGTCGACCTTCCCGGCCCCTCGGCGAAGTCCAGGGACCAACCCTCCAGCGAGAGAGATCTGCCTCAGCTCAACACTGGAATCAGCTGTCTGTCTGTCTGTTTCTCTCCTACCGGCCCGGCCCCACAAAACCCCAGGTTCAGCTGGGTGGGTGGGGAAGGGAAGGAATAAGAAAAGTGCCTTCTAACCCAACCCTGAATCCACCTTGATCTCCAGGCTGGGGTGGGTTGAGAAGCAGGGGAATGGACTTATTGACCGCTCAGGTTCCCACCTGGCTCTGGGGCTGCTGGGTTCCCTGGGTCAGGTCGGAGATCAGATGTTGTCAAGGAAAGGTGACTCACAGCCCGGGGTCACTGTACTTCCCAAGCGCTTAGAACAGTGCTCTACACACAGTAAGCGCTCAATAAATACGACTGAATGAGTGAATGAATTTGGAGGACCCCAAGCTGTCCGCCCCTATTTTCTGCAGACTTCCCTCCCACCGCAACTCCCAGGGCCCCTTTGCATACTCACAGAGCGAGAGAAGCTGTGTGTCCGACGTTCCCTGTCCTGCCGCCTTGGGCCGAGCGGGCTGGGCTGATGGTTTTTATACGTACCTTCTGCTCGATTCATTGACAGCTGCTGATCTTTGCCCTCACATGCCACCCCCGCGGGGGTGGCAGAAGGATGGGCGGGTGGGGGGGAAGGGGTGTGAATTCTTGGAGCACATAGAAACCAGAAGCAGGACTGGTCCGGCCCAAGCTGCCAGGGGCACCAAGCTAGAGGCCTTGGTGATGATCGCCATGGTGCGGTGAATGAGTCGGGACATGCGAGCGGTGCCAGGATGCTCCAGAAGGGCTTTCACTGACCCTATTGGTTTGAAATGGGGGCCATAATCAATCAATCAATCAATCGTATTTATTGAGCGCTTACTGTGTGCAGAGCACTGTAGTAAGTGCTTGGGAAGTACAAGTTGGCAACATATAGAGACAGTCCCTACCCAACAGTGGGCTCACAGTCTGAAAGGAGGAGACAGAGAACAAAACCAAACATACCAACAAAATAAAATAAATAGAATAGATATGTACAAGTAAAATAAATAGAGTAATAAATATGTACAAACATATATACATATATACAGGTGCTGTGGGGAAGGGAAGGAGGTAAGATGGGGGGATGGAGGGGGGATGAGGGGGAGAGGAAGGAAGGGGCTCAGTCTGGGAAGGCCTCCTGGAGGAGGTGAGCTCTCAGTAGGGCCTCGAAGGGAGGAAGAGAGCTAGCCTGGCGGATGGGCAGAGGGAGGGCATTCCAGGCCCGGGCCATAAGACCCCTTTCCAAGCTTGCCCCCCTTCCCCTCCCTTCTCTGCCATAGTAAGAGTGTGTTGGGGTACCCTTGGGGAAGCAGCATGGTGAAACAGATAGAGCACAGCCCTGAGAATAGGAAGGTCATGGGTTCTGGTCCCGTCTCCATCACTCGTCTGCTGTGTGACCTTGGGCAAGACACTTCACTTCTCTGGCCCTCCATTCCCTCATCTGTAAAATGGGGATTAAGATTGTGAGCTCCAGGTGGGAGAGGGACTGTATCCAACCTGGTTTCGTAGCTCAGTGGAAAGAGCCTGGGCTTTGGAGTCAGAGGTCATGGGTTCAAATCTTGGCTCTGCCAATTGTCAGCTGTGTGACTTTGGGCAAGTCACTTCACTTCTTGGGGCCTCAGTTCCCTCATCTGGAAAATGGGGATGAAGACTGTGAGCCCACCCCCACCCCTCCGGGACAACCTGATTACCTTGTAACCTCCCCAGTGCTTAGAACAGTGCTTTGCACATAGGAAGCACTTAATAAATGCCATTATTATTATTATTTGCTTATATTCATTCATTCAATCGTATTTATGGAGGGCTTACTGTGTGCAGAGCACTGTACTAAGCGCTTAGGAAGTACAAGTCGGCAACATATAGAGACGGTCTCTACCGAACAATGGGCTCACAGTCTAGAAGGGGGAGACAGACAACAAGACAAAACATGTAGACAGTAGTCAAAATCATCAGAATAAATAGAATTATAGCTACATGCACATCAGAGCTGGGTTTGAGTCCCAGCTTATATCCACCCCAGCACTTAGTACAGTGCCTGCCACATAGTAAGCGCTTAACAAATACCGCAATTATTATTATTATTATTACTAACCCCCCAGCAATCTAGGATGCCCACGCCCTACCCCCAACTCCAGCTCTCTTTAAGTGGGAAGCAACACAGTCTAGTGGCAAGAGCCTGGGCTACAGTCAGAGGATGTGAGTTCTAATTCCGCTCTGCCACTTGTCTGCTGTGGGACCTTGGGCAAGTCACTTAACTTCTCTCTGCCTCAGTTACCTCATCTGCAAAATGGAAATTAAGACTTTGAGCTCCAAGTGGGACAGGGACTGTGTCCAACCTGATTACCTTCTACTTGGAACAGTGCTTGGCACATAGTAATAACAATAATAATGATGATGATGGCATTTGTTAAGTGCTTACTATGTGCCAAACACTGTTCTAAGCACTGGGCACTGTCCTAAGCACTGTAAGCACTAAATAAATACCATTATTATCATTATGATTATTTAGGTCCCAAACTGAACATGCCCTGAGCTGGATTCAGACTGGATGGGGAAATTCAGGCACTGAAGGGAGAGAGGACAGCCAGGGGTGAGGGAAAGGTAGATTGGCCAGTTTTACTTGTACCTATCTATTCTATTTATTTTATTTTGTTAGTATGTTTGGTTTTGTTCTCTGTCTCCCCCTTCTAGACTGTGAGCCCACTGTTGGGTAGGGACTGTCTCTATATGTTGCCAGCTTGTACTTCCCAAGCGCTTAGTACAGTGCTCTGCACACAGTAAGCACTCAATAAATACAATTGATTGATTGATTGATTGATTAAGCCAGAACTGTCCCATTTTTGGACATTTGAGGATTTCTGTAACATCGTTCAGGAGACTCAGCAGAAATCCATGATTTTCCTGGCTAAACAGGACAGGAGAAGCAGCATGGCCCAGTGGAAAGAGCACAGTCTGGGAGTCAGGGGACGTGGCTTCTATTCCTGGCTCTGTTACGTGCTTGCTGTGTGTCCTTGGGCAAGTTGCTCAACTTCTCTAAGCCTCAATTCCCTCAACTGTAAAATGGGGATTAAATCCTACTCCCTCCTAGTCGGACAGTGAGCCCCGTGAGTCCATCCTGAGTATCTTGTATTCATTCAATCGTATTTACTGAGCGCTTACTGTGTGCAGAGCACTGTACTAAGCGCTTGGGAAGTACAAGTTGGCAACATATAGAGACCGTCCCTACCCAACAGTGGGCTCACAGTCTTGTATCTACCCCCAGCGCTTAGTATTGCTCCTGGCACATAGTAAGCACTTAACCAGGATCGTAAACCAGGACACCTGGCCAGCTGGTTTAGCTAGATTGATGAATGGCGATTCCTGGCTGGATCAATGGTGTGTAGGCTAATGATGTGAAATCATTCATCCCAACCACTGGAATTTCATTCAGTCGTATTTACTGAGCACTTACTGTGTGCAGAGCACTGTACTAAGCACTTGGAGAGTAGAGCGCCTGAGAAGTGAGCAGAGCACTGTACTAAGCACTTGGAGAGTAGAGCGCTTGAGAAGCTTGAGAAGCAGCGTGGCTCAGTGGAAAGAGCCCGGGCTTTGGAGTCAGAGGTCATGGGTTCAAATCCTGGCTCCGCCACTTGTTAGCTGCGTGACTTTGGGCAAGTCACTTCACTTCTCTGGCCCTCAGTTCCCCCATCTGTAAAACGGGGATTAAGACTATGAGCCCCCCGTGGGACAACCTGATCACCTTGTAACCTCCCCAGCACTTAGAACAGTGCTTTGAACATAGTAAGCGCTTAATAAATGTCATTATTAATTAATTAGGACTGTGAGCCCACCCCGCCGTGGGACAACCTGATCACCTTGTAACCTCCCCAGCGCTTAGAACAGTGCTTTGCACATAGTAAGTGCTTAATAAATGCCATTATTGTTATTATTATTAGAGAAAATTCCTACCCAGTAACGGGCTCACAGTCTAGAAGGGGCGAGACAGACAGCAAAACAAAACAAGTAGACAGGTATCAAAAGCAGCGATATAAATAAATAGAATTATAGATAGATACACATCATTAATAAAATAAATAGAATAACAAATATGTTCCTAGATATGCAAGCGCTGTGGGGCGGGGAGGGGGGTAGAGCAGAGGGAGGGAGTCGGGGTGATGGGGAGGGGAGGAGGAGCAGAGGAAAAGAGGGGTTCAGTCTGGGAAGGCCTCCTGGAGAAGGTGAGCTTTCAGGAGGGCTTTGAAGGGGGGAAGTGTGCTAGTTTTCCCGGCTAACACATAATTCCTTCAAGCTTTCTGCAGCCTTAGGCTGGACAGACCATTGTCTGTCCCAGGTAGGACAAGTCCCAAGACCCCCCTGGCCCTCAGCACTAGAAGACCAGACTGGTTAGGCTGTGCTCTAGACTCCTCTCCCCCCGATAAGATTCCTCTCCACACTCTGCTGGTCTTACAGGTCAAAGAGCACTGGACTCTACCCGGCCTGATTGGAGCACTTTGTGGCAGTGACTGGATGGAGCAAAGAGGCGCTGCCTGAAGGGTTGCCTGTTCTCTTCAGTTCCATGGCTCAGTAGGAAAGAGCCCGGGCTTTGGAGTCATAGGTCATGGGTTCAAATCCCGGCTCTGCCAATTGTCAGCTGTGTGACTTTGGGCAAGTCACTTCACTTCTCTGGGCCTCAGTGACCTCATCTGGAAAATGGGGATTAAGACTGTGAGCCTCCCGTGGGACAACCTGATTACCTTGTAACCTCCCCAGCGCTTAGAACAGTGCTTTGCACATAGTAAGTGCTTAATAAATGTCATTATTATTATTATCACTATTATTATTAATAGTAATATTTGTTAAGCATACATGCAAAGCGCTATACGCATCTCTTCATTTTGTTCCAGCGATTTGGTGGGTGGGGAGCGTCTGTCTGGGGGCAGAGCTTTGGTATACTAGCGTCCAGGTTCCTCCTCAGTTTACTCAATCAGTCAATAATAATAATAATGATGGCATTTATTAAGCACTTACTATGTGCAAAGCACTGTTCTAAGTGCTGGGGAGGTTACAAGGTGATCAAGTTGTCCCACGTGGGGCTCACAGTCTTAATCCCCATTTTACAGTTGAGGTAACTGAGGCACAGAGAAGTTAGGTGACTTGCCCAAAGTCACACAGCTGATAATTGGCAGATCCGGGATTTGAACCCTTGACCTCTGACTCCAAAACCCGGGCTCTTTCCACTGAACCACGGGGCTTCTCATAATCATATTATATTTATCATAATCATAATCATATTTATTGAGCACTATTGGCCTAGTGGAAAGAGCATAGGCCTAGGAGCCACAGGACCTGTGTTCTAATACTGGCTCCACCACTTATCTGCCAGGTGTGACTTTGGGCAAGTCAGTTAACTCCTTGGTGCCTCAGTTACCTCATCTGTAAACTGGGGATTAAGATCGTGACTGTGTCCAACCTGAACAGCTGTATTTACCCAGTAGACAGCACCTGTATATATGTATATATGTTTGTACATATTTATTACTCTATTTATTTATTTATTTATTTTACTTGTACATATCTATTCTATTTATTTTATTTTGTTAGTATGTTTGGTTTTGTTCTCTGTCTCCCCCTTTTAGACTGTGAGCCCACTACTGGGTAGGGACTGTCTCTATATGTTGCCAACTTGTACTTCCCAAGTGCTTAGTACAGTGCTCTGCACACAGTAAGTGCTCAATAAATACGATTGATGATGATGATGATGATGATAATAATAATGATGGCATTTATTAAGCGCTGACTATGTGCAAAGCACTGTTCTAAGCGCTGGGGAGGTTAGAAGGTGATCAAGTTGTCCCACGTGGGGCTCACAGTCTTAATCCCCATTTTACAATGAGGGAACTGAGGCACAGAGAAGTTAAGTGACTTGTCCAAAGTCACACAGCTGACAAGTGGCTTGGCACATAGTAAGCACTTAACAAATATTATTTTTTTTAAAAAGAGTACAATGTGACAGACTTGGTAGACATATTCCCTCCCTCCAGGAGCTTACTCTAGAGGAGGACTGCACAAAGGGCATAAATTTGGGGAGGGTCTCAGGAGGGATTGCCCCACATCTGGGGGATGGGTGACCAGGTTAGAGGAGACCCCCCCAGACTGGTGGGTTGCTGCACCCCCTAACCACTTTCACTGCTCAGCCTCAAGAGAAGCAGCTTGGCCTCCTGGAAAGAACACGGACTTGAGAGTCAGAAGGACCTGGGTTCTAATCCTGGCGTTACCGCTTGTCTGCTGTGTGACCTTGGACAAATCACTTACCTTCTCAGTTACCTCATCTGTAAAATAGGGATTAAGACTGAGTCCCGTGTAGGACAGGGACTATGTCCAACCCTATTTGCTTTTATCCACCCTAGTGCTTAGTACAGTGTGTGGCACATAGTAAATACTTCACAAAACCCACAATTATCATTATTATTATTATTATTATTATTGTTAAAGGGCCAGGCATTGAAAACCTTCCCGACACTGGAAGTGAGGGCAGGGAGAAGGAGAGGATGAGCAGCAATAAAGAACCCGGGAGACATCTCCCAGGAGTAGATGGGCATTTCATCCAGGGCTGGAGGTACCAGCTGCTTGCTGTGGAAAGGGGAGAGCAGAGGGAAGCAGCAGCAAGGCCTAGTGGAGAGAGCATAAGCCTGAGATTCAGAAGGACCTGGGTTCTAATCCCGGCCTCACCACTTGTCTGCTGTGTGACCTTGGACAAGTCACTTCACTTCACTGTGCCTTAGTTACCTCCTCTGTAGAATGGGGAATAAGACTGTGAGCCCCATGTGGGACAGGGACTCTGTCCAACCTGATTAGCTTGTAACTAATAATAATAATAATAATAATGGTATTTGTTAAGCGCTTACTATGTGCCAAGCACTGTTCTAAAGCACTGGGGTAGATACAAGGTAATCAGGTTGTCCCACTTGGGGCTCACAGTCTTAATCCCCATTTTACAGATGAGGTAACTGAAGCCTAGGGAACTTAAGTGATTTTCCCAAAGTCACACAGCTGACAAGTGGTAGAGCTGGGATTAGAACCCACAACCTCTGATTCCCAAGCCCGGGCTCTTTCCACTAAGCTACGCTGCTTCAACTGCCCCAGCACTTAGAACAGTGCCTGGCATATTGTAAGTGCTTAACAAATGTCATCATTATTATTATCCCCAGAAGCTAAAAGGTGGGGCAGACCCCCACCCCCAGGGGAGCCTCAGCCATGGGTCTGGGAGGTGTTGCCAACTTGTACTTCCCAAGCGCTTAGTACAGTGCTGTGCACACAGTAAGCACTCAATAAATATGATTGAATGAATGGGAGGTGGCACTTGGATCCCCAAAGCAGAGATGCTCTGGCATCCCACGGTCCCTCCCCGGGCCACCGCACTCCGACATCTCCCGCCGCATTCCCACAGTTGCTTCCTGAACATGACCCAGCAGGACTGGGCCTCGCTGGGAGGTTGAGGGCCTAGAGAAATGGGGAGATGGAGGGTGAACGGCTCAAATGGAAATCGCAGTGGATGGCCTCCTCCAAAGATTCCCTCCTTGCCCAATCCCTGACAATTCCCACCAGGGCCAGCTCCCAGGGCGTTGGTTCAAAGGGGTTGGCCAGTGAACCAGAAAGAGGAGCTGGCTGAGTGTACTGCCTGGCTCAGGACTTGCGGGGCTCCTGACCCGGAGAGGGCTGAAGGAGTTGCGTTTTTGATGTTTCCATTACTGGCCCAGGACATGGAGTCAATCACCGGCCTGTTAAATGACTCCACGGAGGATGCTAAACTGGGAGGGAGAGCTTAGCCACCCCAGACAAGACGGAGCCAGCCTCCAGGTAGATGTGGACCAGAAGGAGGGGAGAAGCAGGATTAGGAGGGACTACGGACAAGGACTGTGTCACCCCAATGGAGAGGGAAGGTCAGGGAGGAGTGGGGAGGGGCTGGGGGACACGTGTCGGGACCGGAGCTCTGGGCAGATCGGAGGTGGGGATCCATGGGTGGTGGTGGGACACGGGGGGTCAGTAGCAAAGATGGGGTCTGGGGAGACCCTGGGTCAGAGCAGGAGAGTAGAGATGCAGAGAGAGGGTGTGAAAGGCCACCAGAGAGAGAGAAATCTGGGCAGCTTCAGGTAGAACAAACAGCAACAAGACCAGTATTTGGGCAGGGCCAGGTGGGAGGGGGGCACAACAGAGTGAGGTGAAGGAAGCCCCAAAAGCCTTAGCGCTCACAACCCTGAGCCCCCTTGGTGCTCGATTGAGACCAGGCAGCTAAGGCTGAGGGGTGGGGGTGGAGTGAGGGCAGGAAGGAGGGAGTGGGGACAGGGTGGAGAACCTGACATTTAAAATGAGGGCAGAAATGTGCCCAGAAATCTCTTTTAGGCAAAGGTCCTGCCCCAACTTCTCAGAGCACTGGGGAGTCTCTAGGAACTTTTCCAGTTTTAGTTTCCATGCCTTGGGGATTTGCTCTGGAGTCACAAAAACACTCGCCACAAGTGAGGCACAGACCATACTTGCTTGTCTCTCTCTCTCTCACACTCTCTGAGACCCTCTCTCTCTTTCTAGGTCTTTCTCTTGGGCCTATCTCTTTGGGTTTCTGTTCTCTCTCTGGAAATCACTCTGTCTCGCTGGGTCCTATCTATCCCCCAGTCTCTCTGGGTCTCTCTGTTTGTCTTTCTAGGTGTCTGTTTTTGGGTCTCTCGGTCTCTCTCGGGCTCTCTCTGAGTGTCTCCCTCCCTCTCTCTCTCTCTCTCTCTCTCTCTCTCTCTCTCTCTCACACACACACACACACACACACACAGACTTACACGGTTGAAGCCGAATTAAATTCCAATTAGTTTAACTCCTTGTTTGTGTGCCACATCTGCTATTTGAAACAACATTCCTGCATCTCCGATTTCCTGTTAGGCCCATTTGATGCTCATCAGCGATGCGGGACAGAAACAATCCAATAAAATGTTTTCCTTTTCCATTCGGCCTCACAGACTATTTACATCGCACGGGCACCTTGGGAGCTAAGCGGTGTTTACAGTAACCTCCTGCTGTCATCCCTCACCATCCACCCCCGCCCTCCCGCTCTTTTCCATCCATCGATCCCCATCCTCCTTCCCCATCTGCGTTCCCCACCTACTGTCTCCCATTAACCATCCCCCATCCCCCATACCCCATCCACTGTTCTCCATCTGCCTTCCCCATCCACCATTCTCCATTCTCTGTTCCCATTCATTGTCCAACATATGCCATCCCCATCCACTTTTTCCCATCCACTCTCCCTATCCACTTTCTCCATCTCCCATCCTCTGTCCCCATCCACTGTTCCTCATCTGCCTTTCCTATCCACCTTCTCCATCCGCCGCACCCATTCATTCATCCCTTCATTCATTCTTTCATTCAATCGTATTTATTAACCACTTATCATGTGCAGAGCACTCTACTTGGAAGGGTACAATATAACAATAAACAGATACATTCCCAATGTATCAATTCAATTCACAAGGAACTTACAGTCTAGAGGAGGAGACAGGCATTACTATAAATAAATACACTACAGATAAGTGCTGTGGGGTTGGGAGGGGGCAGTAAATAAAGGGAGGGAGTCAGGATGCACAGAAGGCAGTGGGAGAAGAGGAAAGAAGGACTTAGGGAAGGCTTCTTGGAAATGTGCCTTCGATAAGGCTCTGAAGGAGAGAGAGTCACAGTCTGTGGGACATGAGGAGGGAAAACGTCCACCATCCGCTGTCCCCAGCTGCTGTCCTCACCTGTCCCCATCTGCCATCCCCATCCAATGTTTCTCTCCACTATCGCCCACCTGCTGTCTCATCCACCACCCCCATCCTCCATCCCCATCCACTTTCCCCCATTCACCTTCCCCATCTTCCGTCCCCATCCACTGTTGCCCATCCACTGTCCACCATCTGCTGACCCTAGCTTCTCTCCCCATCCACTGTCCCCTCCTTCCATCCCCTTCCACTGTCCCTTTCCACTCTCCCTTTTCACTGACTCTTCCCTTCCCAATCCTCCATCTGCTGTCCCTATCCACCATCTCCCATCCAGCATGACCTAGCGGTCAGCAGGACCTGGGTTCTAGTCCCAGCTTTGCCACTTGTCTGCTGGGTGACCTGGAGTAAGGTCACTTCTCTGGGCCTCAGTTACCCCAGCTGTAAAATGGGGATTAAGACTGTGAGCCCCAGATGGGACATGAACTGTGTCCAACCCAATTACATTGTATCTTACCCCAGTGCTTAGAACAGCATCTGGTACATAGTAAGCACTTAACAGATACCCCAAAACAAACAGATATCATCCCCCAAACTCTTCTCCCATCTGTTGTCACCATCCACCGTGCCCTATTCTCTGTCCTCCTCCCCGTCCCCATCTGGGGTCCCCATCTGTTGCCCCCAACCTCTATCCCCCATCCACGGTCCCCATCTGTGGTCTCCCTGATGCCACCCCTCTTCTGCCCCCCCTCCCCATCTCCCAGCCAGCTGTGGCCAGTCAATAGTTCTCCAACAGTTCCTGACATTCAAAGACACACGGCTGCGGCAGGATCTGCCTTGCTTCCTGGCTCCTCGTCTATTTATTGCACTTTATCACAGGTTCCGGGGCTCTCTGGGGCTGTAAAACGTAAAGAAATGGGTGAATGCTTCCTTCCCCTGGGCTGCGAAGTGGAGGGGCGGAGGGAGAGCTGGGGGGAGGGCAGAGAGGGCACTGGGGAAGAGGAGGCTCGGAATGGGCCCCGCTAACTGCTTGGT